>NC_040024.1:8980771-9045464 GCF_000972845.2 Larimichthys crocea | reverse complement strand
ACCCTTCCCATTCCCTTTTATTCTTCACATCTCCCTCTTCGCTCAATGTTCTTTTCTGACTACCTTTTCCACTGAGGCTATCCTCCCCTGTTCGCCTCCGTCCTCCTCCTCCTCCGCCTCCTCCTCCTCCCCTCCTCTCCCGTTAGCCTTGAGTCATTCAGAATAATTGCTGCTGCGGCGCTTCTCTCCTTTTGCTTGGTGCTTATCGAGCTTAAGCTGCTATCTGTGCACACGAAAAGTGCTCGCACACCACACACGGAGACGCCTCACACACACACACACACACACACACACACACACAGTAAATGGGCTGGATCTCACACAGGGAGCCAATCAATGGCCCTGCAGGTGTGTACGGGCTTCCTGGGACAACTCCTCGGTCGTACTTCATCTTCCATCCAACAGTCTATTGATCATAACCCCCCCTAAAAAAGCGTTGTCACTGATTCCTTTTGCTCTTTCCTTTTCTCTCCTCTATCTTGACTTTCCGCCATCCTTCCTTCCTAACTTGCTCTTTTCTGCCGTACACCCACGGCGTTATAGTTTTATTTATCCAAACATTTCTTCACGCCGTGCGTGAGCCAGAAGGAAGTTTGATTGATAGAAATAAATCTCGCTGGGCGAAGCCAAAAAAGACTCACTGACAAAACTTGAAAAGTAAAGTGCAGAACATGAAAAGAAATGGCAATAAAATGTCTTCTTTGTTTATTAAAAGTCAAGTTTCAGAGCCAACGAATCATTTATACTTTTGAATTGAGGCTAGTTAGTTATTGATCTTATAAAATGTCTTTTTAACGCAGACAATAAAGCAGACTTGCTTTTCATTGTGACTCCACGACTCAAGCAAAAGGCTGCTGACAGACTGTCACTTAAATTGAATGGAAATCAATGGATGCTTGGTACAGTGGTTAGTTGGGATGCCGTGATTGGGATAACAACTTAAAAACCCATTGATTATGATACTAGTGTTCGGTGTTTTTACGATTGAACATCGAGCGAGTCGACAACCTTGCTCAAACTCTGCTAAGCCCAGCTCGGCGTTTGTCTTTCAGCCTTTTATTTCACCAAACTCCCGCCAACATCTAAAAGTCAGTCCTAGATTTACTCTTTTCCGGCGGCTTCTTGCTTGATCACTCACTCTTTTGCTCTTGGAGCTTCTTCCATCAACGCCCTCTGCCTCTGCTATAAGTATTTCCGTGTGAAAACCCACATTTTTAATTCATCAAAGCATTGTATACCATCAACAGATAAAGCTTTCACTTTCACTGTGTGTTCTCAAGATCAATGAGAACCACCACAGTCTGTCGATAATACTGAAATCGGCATCAAAGACCCCAGGTGAAGAAAACTCTCTGAGTTTCCAAACTCTTGCTGAGAGTCTTGTGCAATGCTGTAAACAGAAGTCAGCACCCCAGCCACTCTGTGCATGGTTTATTCTCAGCTCTTTCATCTTTGAAGTGCCGGGAAAGCATCAGAAACCAGATCATGCGCTTCAGAGACAGCATTTACCCTCAGGTGGTCAGAAACAAATTGTACAGTCTACCCACTCGTACAGAACATGGAGCAGAACTGAGTCGCTCATTTTTGATGCAGCTGTTGTTCCATTGTTTTGATTTTCATCAGATGCCCTCTGCCTCTTATGCAATTACCGTTTTGTTGGTTTTAATTGTCCTTTCAACGCAGGAATGATGCAGCACTTTACATTTGACGTATATGTAACATGACGACCAGTTTGAACTATTCACACATTTCTGGACCTTCTCAAAACTCTTTGCACTTTCGGTTTATTCAAATTGTTTGCTTATTTTAATTTAAAATAATTAAGATAAATTAAAATTAAATGCCCAGCATTACTCATCAAATTACATGCACTTAGCAGATGCTTTATTATGCTTATTTATGGACAGGAAGATTTACCACCACCTCCACCTCAGTGATTAAATGAGTTCAACATTTTGGGAAATACACTGATTTGCTTTCTTGCCAAGTGTTGATGAGAAGATTGATCCATGCTCTTCATTGTTCCTTCAATATGAGGCTAAAGAGGTTAAGGATTAAACAAACTAAATATTCCCACTGACAGTATAAAGAATGAATGCCTGACGTCACCCACGAGTTTCTGAAGAGCCGCTTTGAAGCTCAAAATCTGTAGTTTTGGGGCCTCAAATTTGGCCACACCACAAAATATTTCTAAATCGAACATACTCCATCAAACAGCAAAAAAAAACAAAAAGGGTTGCAATGTTAAAAAGGTTCTACAGAAAACTCATCAAGACCCAGTTTTTCTTAGCGTGTATGGATGTAACACACAGTGATCCTCAGTGGACAAATCAGGAATAGTATAGGATAGGAATAGTTTAAATTGACTTTCTTGGAAAGTCATGGAGTTGGACCCTTTGGCTGATTCTTGGACACATGAATGGGGAAATAAATGACCGTGACGATATGTATCCCCGTGTGAATAGTATACCTTTTCTTCTTTCTTTCTTTCTGAAACTTTGAGCCTCAGGTCAATAAATCTCTTTCTGCTTTGTTTTAAGGACATCACCTAACTCATTAAGATCAATCCGAGCCTTTCATCGACTCATAAAATGAATTGTTGGACTAATTGTTTCATCCCCTCTCCTAACACAATAATGATTTTTGCCCTTGTGGAAACGGCACATTTTAATTACAGTGGCAGCAGAAGAATGAATACCCACCTGGGCCGAGTAACACACTAATTCGCCTGCCCACACGTAGGTACACACTTGTACATGAAAGTACACAGCCGTCGACTCTCTGTCCCTCTCACGCGGTCAACAATGGATTGATTTAATGAGGAGGAAAATCGCTCTTTACTGCAGTAAATCTCTGCAGTGTCCTGTGAGGATTTATCCTTGAGTCTTTGTGTTCAGGGTGTTAACAGCCACTTCACCGCCGGTGTTTTCCAATGGCTGAATTGAACAATGATTGATAGTTGTAACACCAATGGGGGTTGGGGTGAACCTGACTCAGCAAGATTTGACCAAGTTTAAAGGATCAAAAGGGGGAGAATGGAATTGGAAAATGTGTTTCTGTGGATTTTTATAGTATGTGAAGATCACAAAAGACGTGATGTGGTGGAGGTCTTATAATCTGGACATGTGGAAGGAGAGTTTGTGATGTAGAACACAAGTGGGCCCAAAGAAATTTGGGAATTTTGGGTGATGGTGGTTGATTTCCACATTTCCTGCCTCCGCCGCCATGTATAATGACACCTGTCAATTAAGCCATGCTGTTAATCCTGCATAACTTTAAGCCTTAATATAATGTGAACAGGTGAGTTGTATATAAATTCACCCTCAGTACAGTTGTCATGAAATTAGCTACAGAGACCAAAACTGTTTTTTGTACCAGGCTGTAAACATGTTTATTTCTGCTGTGAAGTTGGACATTTGAACATGGGGACTTATGGAGACTGACTCACTTCTGGAGCCAACCTCTAGTGGACGTATGAGGAACTGCATTTTCTGGCACTTTCACATAGGCTTCACTTTACAGCCACAAAGGTTGCAGCTGGGCTGTTACCACAATGGAAACTGAAGGATCTGGCAGAGTTTGAAAGGTTTGCAATTTCAAAGTATAGAAAAAAAAAACAATATAGCTGCCAATTCAATATCACAGCCTTTAGTGAAAAGGTGCTTTCACTGGGTGGATGATGATTTCATCATTATTTTTGTCTTTAAAGTAGAAATAGGAAACAGAGTGCAGTGCAAGAAATGTCTTCCAGCTGTGAAAACTGTCTACAGGCTACTGCCTGAATTCAATTAACGAAAAGTTTTTCTGTCAAAAAAGACACATTTTGAAAATATTGGTTTTCTCTCTATAGAATACATAAAAGGTTGGGGAGGCGTCTCAAAGTTTGCCAATCTTGTCTGCAAAGAACTTTTTACTGTACCTGTATGTTGTTTTGTTCTGTTGTTTCAAAAAGTCTGATGCATCATTCTCGCTGGAATACATGCCGAGAACCTCAACAGTACCCTGTATAGTAATAACGGGATTGAAAATCACTGATTTATGCACTGTTAAAGATGTTTGCTGTGGATCCAAGACTGATCACTCATGGGGTGATGCTGCTTGAATCAAAAATAGACCAGCTACAGCCAATTCTGTGTTACGAGAAAACAAGGCAATCATCAATCAGACATATGGAAGCCAATCCTGAATCTGAATGAGTCCTGATCCCGGTTCTGCCGCAGCGTATCGGTCGCTTCGCCTCGTGTAACAAGGCAGAGCCATTCAGAATCGTATGCGCTGTGTGACATTATCCTACAGCGAATGAGTTATTGGAGCACAGCGTGAGTCTGTGTTCTTCCAGTCTGCTCAGTGATGATTATAGTGTTTGTGATCGAAGCCGGAGTCAGTGTTGGAGAAAATTACAGACGCTGTGTTCCACTGTGAGAAAAACACTTATTCATGATTCCTGCATATGTGTGAATTTAACTAACATTGCTTTATTGAGGTACTTTCATACGTTTTATGAAAGACCATGCGGTAAAATGAAATAAGCACTACTCTAAGTGACTTTTTACGCATTTGCTATACACTGGAATAACACTAATTAGGCTTAGAGTGCCATGGACCATCTGTATTATTAGTGATATCTTTTTATATTTAGTTTTCAGCATTAGTCACTTTTTAGCAACGGGAATATTGCATGTGGGTCCAACTACAGTAAGCATGGTAGGTTTGAGTTCTCTGGAGAACCTCTTTTCCATTGCAAAACTTCCTTGGAAAACTGATTGCTGGTTCTTTGAGTAAACCCTTTGCGGGTACTGGTTCTTTGAAAGACCAATCTGTAAAAAAGTTTCTTGGAGAACTGAAAAAGGTTCGACTATAGCATCACCATGAAGAACATACATACCTAGGTTTTTGTTTAATACCGTTAAATAACTTCTGAGTCCTGCCCATACTGGTTTTCATGCCATCCCACTAAGCCCACTTCTGCTGTTGAGGAGTTCAGCTCTATTTGAATTCATGACATCTCAGATATAGTTTCTCATATGTCCATCATCCAGCCCTACTGTTTTTTTAAAGAGTTCCTGTCAATTATTTCCCCCTGTCTTCTCTCTATTGTCAATCAATCTCCATCCTCTGGCCGCATGCCTGACCATTTCAAGCCCACTGCTGTCTCACCACTTTTCAAAAATCACAAATTATTCAAACTACAGGTCCACATACACATACGCACATTTCAACCAGGTTTCCATCGAAAACACAGCACTGAAATGTAACAAACCATATCCTCATTTGTGCCAATAAAGACATTTTTTCCGTGTTGTTACATATCTGCTGACTTTAAATACTAATTTAGATTACTGAACTAGGTCCGTATCTCTGGAACTGTGGTCAAATGATTCTCCTGCTTGTCTGACAGACAGATATTTTAATGTCCTCACTAACTATTTTATGTCCTCTCTTATGTGGAGTCCCACAAGGTTCGATACTTGGACACATTCTGTTTTCATTGTATATTCTACCTCTGGGTCATCTGCTTAACCACCACTGCTATGCTGATGACACACCGTTTTATCTCTCAGTTAAACCTTACAGTCTTACCACCCTTCATGACTGCCTAGCCATTTTCTCTGCCTCAGTCATGGAGGTCCTTACCTACAGGTAAATCCAGAACAGAGCTGCTGGTACAAAGACACATCAAGTTCTCTGTCTTAATTGAGATAAACATGTATATAAATAAATAGGTGTGTCTGTGTGTGTCTAAGCCCTAAGCCAAGCCACAGGCAGAGGCAGATGGAGAGAGCAAACAAGGGTTAGAGACAGATGTGTCTGTTTGTGAGTGTGTGTGCGTCTCAAACAGGGAGGGAAAGTGAAGACGTCCTCATAAATAATGGACAACACACCCATGGAAGAGGTCAGTAATTAGCAGAGGAAACACACAAACGTGCGGTGTTGTTTCATCGTGAATTTAAAGAGAACAATATATATACAAACATGTATAATACATGAACTTACTGTACTTGAAATGTCAAGTCAAATCAATTGTATTCATATGTCCCAGCCTCAAGGGGCTTTACAACCTGTACAGCACATGATGGTCTTAAACTGTCAATATGGAAATCAGGTAAAACTGCCCCCAGAAAAACCCTTAAGAGGGAAAAATGGAAAAACCACCGTCCATCACTGCACAGGAAAATTGCATGTGGGCACGACTACAGCAAGTTACCCAATGTTGGGTTTAAAACCAACTGTATATAAAGTAGTCAAAGCTAGCGTCAGTCATCTACGAAGGTAAAATGATTGATTGATGATTGATGAACACACTTTTCTTGAGAAGTATTTCCACAATCATGATAGTTCTTCCACCACTGGAGCTCCGTTATACCCAACACTATGCACAGAAGCAACCAGTATGCCTTTACTCGCTGACTAATATCAGAAATTCTATTGATGATGATGATTTCTATCAGGCTCCATATGGTGTAGCAATGTGTTCAATCATTAGGTGATTGACTTTATTTCCCCTGCCCACGAGGCTTTAATACAGGAAGCTTGTAGCGATGGATCTTCCTCCCGAAGCTTTGCCACTGAGTGACAGTTGGTAGCATCGGTAGTGATGAAGCAGAAGAATAGCAAACAAACACTGGAGATTTACGGGATTTTAATGGCTGTCAATTAAGCTTCCACCGAGGGGGGGTTGTGTATTGAGGCACATTTATTCAATGAGACAGGCGAGTCAAGGACGTTTTAAAAATGTAAAAATCATCCAGATCTGAAGGGAAATCTTCTCTGTCCGTGTTTTTTAATTACTGATCAGTGTTTGTCTTTGCATTTTAAAGACCCGTGAGACTTTCTGACGTCCACTTTGCTTACATTTGCAAATGAGCAAATAAGGTTTATATTTTATCTATGGGTCTGATGCTGCTGGTGACCGAAGTCACTGCAGACGCTGTTATAATTTAGCGACACAGTGAATGCTGTGCAAGCAACTGCTGAATTGGTCCTGCTTTCACTGCTGCCAGTTTCACATTTATAGAATAATGCTGGATTCGTTTTTTTGAAAGATGTGACTATAACACCTTATGCCTATTTTAGGAGGCTTGACTTGTCGGGGGAAGAACATGCATCAGACAGACGCCAGAGCGATGTAATATGTAAGGAATGAATAAGTAAAGGACGTAAGGAGCAGAAATAACTCCCTTAAGTTGCAGAAGTGTGACAACTGATGTCATGCCGGCTCCCGATCTTGCAAGTCTTGCAAGTTTCATTTTAGCAAAAGCAGTGACAGTGAAGTACTTCAACAAATTTGTCGTAGGGTCATGATGAATAAACAAGAACATACTATGTAAATAAGACATACTACACTATAAAAACATATGAAAATTAAACATTGCATGTAAGAGTAAAGTATTGGACAATCAGTCCTGGTAAAACAGCAGCAGTAATGGTTTCTAATGCATATCGCAGACAGTAGTCCAATTAGATTAAGAGTTAGGAGGTCTGAGGATGCTAGTGTTCATGTCCAGGAGATGCACACACTGAGGAACTTGAAGCTGCCGACCAAGTCCACAAGTCCACTCCCTTGCTGGATAATCAGATTGTAAACAAACACACTGTCGTTGGTGAACAGGGAGAACCGGAAGGGGTTGAGTACGCTGCCTTGCGGATCGCCTGTGTTGAGGATGAGCGGGGAGGATTCTCTCAACCCGGCCTGCCCGTCAGGAAGCTGAACATCCAGCTGCAGATGGAGATTTGAAAGAATCAAGAAGTTTAGAGACGAGTTGTTAACTAAATCCAGCGGGCTCGGCTTCCGAAACACTTCTTGTGTGGTACAATGACAGTATAAAGAACTGACAGAGCATGAGCAACGAAGCTGTGTTGGCGCCTCCCAAGCACTTCCACACTGGCTTCACTTCAGGGTATGAACTGGGACCAAAAGAGCGTCGCAAACTTGACATCATAGAGTTGTGGAGTTGTGGAGAGAACCATATTTGGTGAGTGTTCACAGTACAATAATAACCATATTAATGGTCAGTGCAGCAGCATTAACTTAACAACAACAACTCTGACACTGAACTCAAAACTCTTATCAATGAGATAAAACTGTGCCGGATTACGAGCATGTCTGTTTTTTCTTTGTACTGTTTGTGAAGGCAATCCAAGCACAGAAATAGTCATATAAATTGTTGTATGACAAGATAATTGCTGAATGCAAATACATCGTCGGCTATCGCAAATCCTAAATATGAAGAATTGGGCCTGATTTCCTGGAAATCTGAAGGATTATAACTTTAAATCACACTGAAGCTTTTAATGCAGTTTCCTTAAGATACAGAAAGGTAGAAATCAGAGATTAGTTTAGCTCTGCTGCTCTTTTTCACTTTTCTTTTGCATGAAACTGTCGATCTCTCTGTGTCTGACTCCCAGTTTCTTTCTGATATGCTCACACACACACACACACACACACACACAGTCAGAGCAGACTGCTGTGTTGGGTTGGTTGGGTTGCTGAAAGCCTGTGGGGAGACTTGTCAGCTCTCATTGGCTTTTGGTGCACACCCCTTCCTTTTCCTTCGCCTTGTCCCAGTGTGCTACAGCACGCCTGTCACTACCCACACACTCTATTCACTTGCTTGCTTGTTTGTGTGTGTGTGTGTGTGTGTGTGTGTGTGGTGGTGGAAGAGGCATATGCAGCCTTCTATCTAAGCTTGATTGTGTGTGGGCACGGCCAGCACTGAATGTGTACTGTCATGGAGGTAGCAAGTGTTTAATAAAAGACTCACACACTCGGCTGTGTGTGTAGTGTGTGATGCATGTTCCTGTGTATGAGTGTATGAACAAAGTGTGTTTGCACGGCTCTAAAACCGGCTCTCTTCCTCTTTCTCCTCCTGCATTCTCGTTGACCAAAGGACATTTTCCAAAGACGTGCCTTCCAACCATGTACACACAGCTCGGTGTTGGTGAAATATGTCAGGTATTGCACCATGTAAGCTCTGCATTAAAGGAAATCTGTTTCAGGACACAGATTCTTACATTAAGAAAAAAAAAAGGCTGGTTCGAGCAAGTATAGAACTTGATTTCATGCAACACACTGCTTGGCAACCGTATTGGAGGATTTTGATAACCAGTGGCTGTGGAGAGCTCATCATGTTCAGCCTAATGAACATACAAAACAGACATGGATGCAGGTTCGGGAGATAGCCTCCAAACGGCAATATGAATCAGGAGCAAGCAAAAAAAACAAACGAAACAAGAGGAGGTTCGTGCTTCACTTGACGAACTCCTGGCCTGACCATTGACCGCTGACTTCCAGCGATTTCTCCACAACAGCATTGAGCTCTTCTGTTCCTCTCTCTCCATCTGAACACATTTGTGTACCATCAATGCATGTCACGAGCTTCTTACAGTATGTGGAGATCGTCGGCTTTCTCGTCTCGCAGGTTGTCATGGATTGCAGCTTCGCCTATATTGGGGATCGTTGTTGACGCCAACTATGAATACTATTATTAGCCATGTTTTCATTAAAGTTATAGTTGTCGTTGTGCATCTTTGTCTCTCTTTCTATCTAATTCAACTGGTCATGGCAGATGTCTGTCCACCAGTTTTGTCAGGGTTTCTGCCTGTAAAAGTCAGGTTTTCCTTGCCACTGTTGCCAAGTGCTTGCTCATGCTGGGATTTGTTGGGTCTAATATTACAAAGAATACAGTCTGTTCCTACGGTTGCTGCCTATTTCTGTCTCTTAAGTTTTTTACACATGTAACTACAGTATGTGCACTCCCTGAGAGGCAGAAGTGGGAGAAATAAAAAGCTGTAAGTAGCTAAAATGTAGTCAGGTGCAGCTTTACACATGCATGTTAAAGAAAAGTCTATTATTAAAGAATATTGAACATCAGCAATGAGGAATCGGTCCATTGTCTTTATATGGTGACAGCATAAACTCCATGATGTATCATAAAAGCAACCCATGTTTGCTTTTATAGACAGGATATGAAGCTGCTTTTGTAGTTTTGTGCTTGTTAATGTGCTGTGATGGATGTCTGCCTGGAATCCCACAGACTGGAAATGCCTTTAATCATTTCAGCACTCTGGGTTGACTTGCTCTCTTGTGATGGTTGGACAAAAGCTGCTGTAGCTTCTATTTAATGAGCAATGTTTTCCCTTTTCTTCGTGTTTCTTTGTTGTTTTTTCCTTTATCTTATTTCTTTACAAATTAGTTTCATGACCTCATGATTATACAATGAACCAATGCTTTGGGAACCTCTCTAGTTTGGTTTGTTTTTCGGATCTTACCAGCACCTCACAGCTTCTTCCTTACTATACATGATACTGAGGCTGTGTCTCAATTTAGATACTTTAATTGATGGAGTACACTATATATTATGTACTTCCTCACATAGTGCATTAATACTGGCAGGCTAGTGTACAACCATTGCTCCCCTACTGGTAATGACAATCCTGACATTGTATCGCTTTTTCTTCTTTTTTGCCAAATTGCAACCAGGCAGAGCATTGGCGCCAACGTTTTACTGCCTAAACATAACACATATGTACAAACAAGCTTTTGTTTTAGTAAATCACAAGTTGATTTCATTCAAAATTTAGAATTGTGTCAAAAAGTAAGTAAATCAAGTAAAACTGTCTCACATTTTCTGGAAACTTTGACTCTTATGCTTGATTTTTATAGCCAGTTCTGCACTGGACCTTCTTGAAATGTGGCTTATGCAAAAATGTTACAGTGAGATTTTTTCGGGTATGCATCTTTCCGTCCTTCCAATCCATTTTCCTGTATGTGATGCAAACTAAAGAAAGCAGCTAAGCTCGTGCAGCTGCCAGTCAGACGGGATCAAACTAATGAAGGACAGGACAGGATAAGAGGAAGGGAACAGACAGGATGGTAGGAAGGAGAAGAGACATCTCCCCAAGCTCAATGTACAACATTTGAGAAGAATACCTACATCCATCGATCAATGTCCATGTTTTCAGATAGGACATGGGCCACTCTAAAGAAACAAAGATGGTTTCTGTCACTTTAGGCGGTTCTTACTGAGCTAAGTGCTCTGTGAGGCTGTATGTAGGCACAGTGCTTGTTTCCATCCAATTATTGTCAGGACGTTTCAGTTATGGTAGAACGGTAGCGGATCCAATGAGCAAACACAAACCAGAGATCAAAAGTTTATGTGTAGTTCATAGTGCGGTGCAAGATAACCCAGTTTTAGGGTTTCAGGAACGGTGCAGGACAGGATCCACAACAAAGACCTATATTGCCATAGCGTTGTTACGACAAGGAAGCCTGAAAATTCTGGCATCATCTGAGAGATTGAGCTGGTTTTTAATGTTGCAGGGGTTTGGTTGGCTGATGAGGAACAGGAGACACTAGGAAGGAAGGAGGCAAACAGCCACCTTCCATGGTGGCAGTGGACAGAAAGTGATGGGATAACCATAAGTCATACCGATTCATCCTCTGGGTACCACGAATATTGTATGAACTGTGCCAATCCATTGGTGGAACCACATGGTTGCACTAGAGGACAAGTCAGGGGAGTGTCAAAGCCAGCGGGATGTATCCTCTGGAGAACATGACTGTCAATACAAAACTGAATGTCAAGCTGTCAAACTGTCATTCAGATGTTTTCGTTTGGACCAGAGTGGTGGACCGACTGCAATCCCCAACGCTACACTGAGCAAATATGTAACTTATCATCAAATCCTCTTTATATATTTATTCCCAACCAAAAGGTCGGTGGTTCAAGCCCCTCTGAGAGTTAAAATCCATGATCACCCAGCACCAAATGTGAGGCCAGTGGCTATCTTTAGAAAGTACCTTTCCTTTTAGCTACAGTGATAAGCACTGACGTACTGTTTCTTTTGTGCAATTGATTCTGATGTGTGGCTTTTATCCTTTTTCAATATTTAATCAACACTAAGTTCCCAGTGTTGTAGACACTCTTTGAAACCGTCCGGGTAAGCCTCTGTTAATTAACTTCTAAATTTAAAAAGAGGCTTTGATACGTCTAAAATCTTGGAGGTATTTTTGCAATATTTTTCATTGGAAATTCAAACAGCAAGTGTGGAGCAGAACACTAATACTATGAACAACTATTTTTAAATTGTTACCGTGTCGGTCCCCATCTCGTTCAGCCTCCGAGCTGATGTAAATTGTTGGTGGGACGATGCTGACTTATAGATGGAGGCCGGCCAGAAAAATCATTCATGTACTGGGTTTTAATGGAATCATGGGTGTGTTTTTGTTGTTTCACAATGCAAGAGTGTATACTGTATGCTTGTGTGCGACGGTGAGGTTAAGGTGAGGTCACAAGAGGCTGTCGGAGACTTCTTAGTATTCATGAGTATAACAGAAGTTGTTGGTTTGGTGTACCTGCTCTGTCAGCTCTTCTTCCCTCTATCTATTTCTCACTCTCATAGTGTTGTTATGAGATTTACCACTCTGAGGTCTTAGTCCACATGAAATCAAAACACAGATAGCTTTATTAAAGTATCTAACCGCTAATTAACTGCTAATGGCATTTGCTGTTGGCAAGTAATAGAACAGGGCTCAACAGCTAGAATGTGGGTTTTAACCACAGCCTCTGAAACCAACAGAGAATAACGTTACACCACCGAGGTGATTATAAACTTTCCTGATGAAAAGATTGCGAAGTAGCAGCTAACTGACTTTAGTAGTTAGATAACTCACCTCCAGGATGCCAGGAGCCAAACTACGAGAGAAAAACACCTCCGTAGGCGACTGCACTCCCCGTCAAACTGGCATGTGAAAACCTACTTGACAATAAACCTGATTCTATTTCACTGGAAGGTAGATGCTGACGTTAGCTCATAGTGCTACTTCCATAATATATTCCATAATATTCCATATTAGCTACTGTACACGCTGTTCAGTATCCGTGACCCATATGCCTGTCTTAACAGGGAAACTCGTAAATATGCAGTAGCAAATAACATTCTGCTTTCCATTTCATGGGATCTTGGGAAGCTAACATTGGTAAAAACTCTGAGTCCTTCTGGCTTCATGAAATTCTGAGCAAAAACCTGCATGACCCATGCAAAAAGTCAGCATGTTGGACATTCCTCTTTTGTTTAAATAGTATAAAAAGCATAACAAGGAAAAATGTGCTATCACACTGAATCTCTGTCTGGCTGCCAAGCGGCACGCTTTTATGTTTACAAGTGAAAAAGCTTTTAGGATGAGGCCCAGCTGATGTGTTTGGCAAACTTCCCCCATATTCAATAAAGAACAACATTACAGTCCCATGTACACCATTTCAGCATCCGAACTTTAATGTCCTGCCAAGTTACAGTTGCTAGGCTATGAGTTCATGTTATCTGTAATGTGTATAATCAAGGACTGCTGTGAGGTGAGGTCTGCCTTGTAAGGCACTTAGGGATGTTGAAAATGTAGACATTTGTGGTGCTTTAAGGGGAGATCTGTAACCAAAAATGCTTTGTCTATACGATGTGTATATTAGTGTAGTCTTTTGGCAACTAAATCCAAATTTGGGCCGTGAATCACTCCTTGCAAGTGTCTTGTTCTGATATTTTGAGTTCCAGACATTCTGTGTTTGCAACGCCCCGTACCTTCCTGTGTCGGGAAAACTGTCCACACATGGAAAAGTGTAACATACAGTAAGTCTATCCACAGATATATACAAAGGTAATGGTCCAGAAACGTTTACACGTGTTCACTGTACATGTCTAGTCAAATCGAGTGTATATGTTTAGTTGAAGATGATATACAGTGTCTCAAAAAGGGTTTGCGAAGGTAATTGGTTCCAACAACTCCTAGAAGCTTGGGAGAAACTCTGTCTTGATAAAAAACAAACATGAAAATGGAAGAAATTATGATATTACAGTCCAACAATATAATTAGAAAAGATCCCACTTCAAATATGTCAGTTCTTCAGTCGTTCTAACTACCTGGTTATTCTTCAGGTTATTCCAAACTAAGCCAAAGTGTAATATGCATGAGGCAGGTTAAACAGAAGGTCAACTGATGGGGCAGCTCGGATGATGCGAAGCGTGACAGATGATGTCAACTTGATGGAGGCGAGTGGGGGTGAGTGGGGAAACTTAATGGGCCCAGCCACCCCAAGGGAACATGACAGACATTGACGGATATACTGAGGATGGTTTCAGGAAAGAGATTATCTGCAAGACTGTGACACACGTCTGACGGGGGAAGTGTTGGATGCAGAAATCCAACCGTTATAGCTGTAGAGCTAGCTGGCAAACTGTAGACTGGTGAGGCGAGTGGGCGTCAGTTGTTTGCAATCTGGAAGGTCACCACTAGATGCCACTAAATCCCACACACTGCACCTTTAAGGACTGCATGGCCGGTGACTCTTCAGATCACATTTCATAAGAAGGGAATTTAGAATTTCCCAAAATAAGATTCAAAGTGCAGTCAACTGTTCAAATGTTGATTATTTTATAAACTCTAAAATCCTTTAAAAGGTCCAACGTGTCAGATTTATGGACCTCTCTTTCCAGATTATGACAGAAATGTGATAAAATATGCACAACTCTGTTTTCATTAGTGTGTAACCACATAAAAATATGAATTTTGTTACCTTAGAACGAGGCTTTTATGTCCACAGAAGCAGTCCAAAACACATTATGCAATAGCTTTTATTGGCTTTATATAGTATATAATTATTTTGCCGCTCTGCGTTTGGTTTTATATTTTCCGGGTGAACTCTAACATAACACCTTGACTGACTTCGTAGCAGGACTCTTTGTGCAGCTACGGCGCCCAGATGATCTATATTATTCCAGCTGCCTGATCAATTCTCAGATATAAAATGTCATTCCTTTCTCAGGAGCCGATCCTGGTGTTGCAGAGTTGAGCATCACGCATCGGATGTCAAGGTCAATCTACAGGAGACGATAATAAATGTTAGAAGAGCACTTTGAAAGGCCGCTCACATTTCACTAATGTTGAGGCCATAAACCACACTACAATTACTACCAGCTGTAATAAACTCTGTCAGGAATCCAGCGGCACATAAGTCACCTCCACATAAAAATCATTTGCCACACACCACCGCACGTCATTCATTAAGAACCCCACGTTACAAAGTCTGTCGTCATTCCAGGGGTTTAAATTTACGTCTCTGGCGTCATCCACCTCGCCCTCAGTGTTATTAATTCCATGTGATACAATGAAACCTGTTATCCGGCTCACAGTGCTGGTATAAAAGCCCATTACACAGTTAATCAGCCCCTGCACACTCCCCGTGTAGGAGTGTGTGTCACTGCTTTCACTGCCGCACTCTAGGACTTACTGCAGGTGTGTCATCTCTCTAATCTGTGTATGTATGTGTGAGAGAGAGTTTGCATGAGAGCAGCATGTATCATGTTTCCCATGATACCGGCTTGTATGCAGAGGAAGAGGAATAATGCAAACAATGTGAGTAATAGAAAGAGATGTACACACATTATGGGTTTGGTTATTTGACACCTTTATAAAACTGTCATGGCTAATGTGTTCGCAAACACATCCAGAGAAACATTTGCATTGATTTGGACTTCATGTTGGTGACCACACAAATGTGATGTTAGCTCTGTTTTGGTCTCCCCGACTCCTGAGAAAATTATCTGGCTGTAGTTTGGTGCCGGGCAGGCAAAGAGTAGAGCTTTTGCTGTTGACTGCTACACAGTAACTTACTGTAATAAAATCACAGTAATTAACTTGCAGCCATTGACTAGTAACTTTTAAAGTACAGTCGTTAACTAGCAGCCATTGAAAATAACCTACCATAAAAAAATCACAGTGACTGGCAGCCATTGACAGGTAACCTACTGTAAAAAAACAAAACAAAAAACAGCATTTAACTAGCAGCTATTGACAAGTAACTTACTGCAAAAAAATACCCTCAGTGATTAACTGGCAGCCATTGACCAGTAATTTCCTGTAAAAAAAAAATCACAATTATTAACTGGCAGCCATTGACTAGTAACTTTAAAAGTACAGTCGTTAACTAGCAGCCATTGACAAATAACCTACCATAAAAAAATCACAGTGACTGGCAGCCATTGACAGGTAACCTACTGTAAACAACAACAACAACAAAAAAAACAGCATTTAACTAGCAGCTATTGACAAGTAACTTACTGCAGAAAAATTATCCTCAGTGATTAACTGGCAGCCATTGACCAGTAATTTCCTGTAAAAAAAAAATCACAATTATTAACTGGCAGATTGACTAGTAACTTTAAAAGTACAGTAGTTAACTAGCAGCCATTGACAAATAACCTACCATAAAAAAACAGCATTTGACTGGCAGCTATTGACCCATTGACTACACCAGTTTATTATTCACTTTTTTTTCTCCTCCCACTGAAACTTTTATAGGAATAAGCATCGTGTTACTTTTAAACTGAACATCCAGTTTATTCTTCGCTCTTCCTGGCATGAAACTGTGAGGAAACAACGGGTAAACAAAAGCATTCAGAGACAGAGTTTATGATCCATGAAGAGGTGAAACAAATAAAACTCTACCGGCAGATGTGGAGGGAATAAAAAGGTAAAAAGATAAAAAAAGAAAAGAGAGGAAAGCCCATATCACAGATAAAACGGAACATTTCTTCAGAATTGGACCCCGTTGATTTCCAGAAGGGGAAATCTTGTGTTATTTTCCACAGATAAACAGAACACCAGACTGCACAGACACACTGTTTCTAACCTCATGCTGTATATATCCTGGCAAACCACATATTTTTACATTGTTGGCGAACCAAATTTAAACATAATTTTCCTTCTTGATCTGTGGTGATTATTATCCCCACTGTCAAAACTGGAAAATATCAAGAATGAGTGACTTTATAATGCAAACATGAACAATGGCTTGTGGCCTTTCTAATCAGATCCATTTACAGGAAATCTAACCAACGTGGAGGCCAGACTTTCCTCTCAGTTTCCAAATAAAGGATGTGTCCTTGAAAAATGTAGTCCCACCTCACTGCTTCTTGACTGCTGCACAGATGGATGGAGCATTGGATGGATGGACTGATGGAAAACCATCCATCTCTCCCATCTGAGACAGTAATTCCATGTCTTTGTCTCTGTCCTTTCTGAAAATCTGGATCCGGCCAGACATTTGGCTGGAATTCAGGCAACAGGGTCCAACAACAATGAGTAATAGTGAAGTTTGCAAACCAACAATGTTTGTCATGAATGCTGTGAAAGCCACATTGTGTAGAGCGTAATACAACTGTGGTAAATATGGACAGCTGTATTTGTTCTGATTACATTACTATCAAAAACCAGCAATTTAGCAACTTTGCTTAGGGCCAAACATCAAGCAAGGTCCACAACAGCATAACAGACATAGCAGCCAGCTGATATTACTGACTAGTCCAACAGCAGTTGGCCCAGCTCGGCGTCTGTCTTTCAGCCTTTTAATTCACCAAGCTCTCGCCAACGACTGAATGTCAGTCCCAGATTTAATCTTGTCCAGTGGGTTCTTGCTTGGCCACTCTCTTTTTCTTGTCTCAGCTTCTTCTGTCAACATCCTCTTCAGTCTTTGTGCCTCTGTCATTATGTCCATAAAGCCTGCTGAGCCTGGTTATAATGCCCGCCTCCCCAGCTCCGGTTCTGGCACATTCCCCTCGTGGCCTGGGTGTGAAAACCTCCCTATCCCACTTTGAGTTCACAGTCTGGGTAACCCAGCAAACAAAGTGAATTGAATTGAATTATAAGTCAGTGTAGCATCAACATGATTTAAAATCTGTTAGTTTATGGCTGGAAAGTTTCTTTTAGAACAGTAAAGCTATTTGTACCTTTGTTATTTAGCTTTGGTTGGGTAATTTACTGGCCAGCGGATATACAATAGGTGTGTGTGCATGTCTGTCGAAGGTGCGGACGCTTCCTCTAATGACTCATCCATTGATTTCCAGTAAAAACCTCCACAGGTTTTCCACAGTGCCGGCCATGAAATAGTGCAGAGCTGGAACACCCGACTGGTCCAGTAAAGTAAATCAAGGCACAACCAATAGCAGAAGAGGTGTGGGGGGGTAAAACAGCACAGTTCAGCACAGTGTCTGCCAGATGCTATATTGGTTGATTACACCTCTTAAGACTAACAAGAAGAAGTATTGGCACTTGAAGTCAAAAGAAAGGATTTACTGGACTTGTTTACCATATTTGGTAGGGATTTGATGGTCCACATTCCTTCAGACTGTCTAACAGGACTTCACTGAGATATTTTTAGACCAGAGCGGATCTTTTCTTTTAATGATATCATCAAATTTAATATTATTACTGTGACAGAACGTAAAAGAGAAATCATCAACATCTATTGATAGCAATCAGGCTTTCTCCGGCGATTAGATCCAAAAAGTTAATTTAGAAACAGTTTAAGATGAAGTGTTTCCTGCAGATTAGAGGTTCTTAATGCAGAATATTTTGTGCAGATGATCTTTCTTTCCTGCCAGGTGGTTAATTGTATCGACCAGGTGCGAATCACTCTGTGATTAGATAACTGGAAGCAAAAAATGGGGCTGAGGATTGACGTAGATTAGAGGTACGAAGTCAGAGCTGTTTGTGAGCTCTGTGCGTTCAAGTATGAAAAACATGAAGACTAAAGCGTTGTTGTACGAGTTTGACTAAAATTCCTGCATAGAGTAACGAAAGAGTGTTTTTAGTTAATTAGATGATCAACATCACTTTTAGGAAGTTAGACTGACCTGCATACTTAATTTATGTGGACAAAATGAACCACAGTGCAAATATAAAAACACCCTCAATCACTTATTCGACCTTTAAATTTAAAAAATTAGACATATTCATCAGATTTTAGGCAAAAAACATCAATGTTCCTTTATTAAAACTTCATAATAGATCAATATATCATCACCCCCATATGGTGGACTGAGGCTGGTATAGCCAGTGGGTACTTATAGTTTAATTTTTGCAAAAACAAAACACCATCTGCTTCTCCAGAATAAATTTGATTACTTCTGAACTGGGGAGAAAAGAAATCAACAGTCTTAAACAACAGCCGACATGTGGCACTTCGGGTGATGTAAGGAGGGTTGACAGATATTCCTGCGTAGCATATGTGAAATCAACAGCGGCTGAGTCACGCACCTTCCAGGTTGTTGTACCTGCAGACAAAGATTACCGACCGCGGATGATGGCAGGAGACGGGCTAATGGCACCAGGTTATGCTCTGTCTGAGATGGCGCAGCCGTAGAAATAGGAAAACCCTCTTTCAAACAGAGGCAATAATGAGAGACTTTGTTTTGAAAGTCCTAAGTTCAGTTTTCGAAATCTCACAAACAAGAAACATTTGGCCTTTATTCTGAGGGAAAGACAGAAACCGAAGAGTCGGCTGCTCATTAAAAACTCTCCTGTCATGACAGCGAGGGCAGCCGGCAGCACAATAACACGTCTGGAAAATAAAATAACGGTCGTTTCGGACTTTATTAATACCATCTCTCCTCATTTTACCATTAACTTTGTCAGGCTACGTTTGCATGAGTCTTCTCTTCTCGTCCTTCTATGTGTTGGTGACCTTTCGGAAAGCCTGCTGATAAACATAAACTTCTGCAGTCCAAATACCTCGATTCACATTTATCTACAGTTCAGTGTACTCATAGAAATGTTTCACCAGCAAGTTGGAGGGATTCAGCCAAAAGTTCTTGGTTATCTATGAGCCACGACACACAACCACATCCCCCCTCGCTGCTGTTGACACTAAATTTGTTCCATGCTGGAACGGCGCAGCGGTGATAAATCTTATCCAACCCGCGAGAAATGACAAATCATAAATGAAAGCACAACATCCCGAATGTCTCTTTAAAGAGCAAGGAGCGAGTCACCACCTTCAGACTTTTTCCTCAGAGACTAGTTGGGTTCATAATAGAGTGTCACAATTCTTGATTTGTAGGTGTTGGGGATGTAAATGGTTACTCATGCTGAAAGCAACCGAAGTGCAATGTTTCATAGAGCAGATTTTACAGTGGCAGAAGGGATTTGACATGAAGCAGCAATGACGTAAAACAAGATATAAGTATTTACTGTTTTATCTCATTTTTCCTCATGTAATTCGATCAATCGGTATGAAATCCTAAAAGTTACGCTCGTCATCGCAATCAACTGCGTCTACGTCTTGACGTTCTGTCAAATCAAACGTTTAATATTATCAGAGGTTTTTCGTCTCAATCACATGAACGGTGTCAACGACCAATAGGAGCATTCCCTCTAGCCTCATCAGGAACAACTGGCTCCACAGTAGTAAACATGGAGGGGACTCCAAGTTCTCTTGGACTGTAGACAAGGAGTAAGTGGAGGGAGCGAGTGTTTCTTTGACGAGTCCTCCCATTTGTACCTCGAGTTGAATGGAGAACAACAAAAAGTTGACTGAAATTGCCAAAAGCTGCTTTTGTTTCTGCTCTGTTGTTCAACAGTTAATCCTCAGGCTTTGCAAAATCCTAAAAACTTTTGACTTTTCTTTGGATGTAAGAGGGTATCAGACTTCAGTCTTGCAGTGTTACAAACTGCATTTCCCCTCCTCGCCACAAGGAGCTCCACTTTCAAACGTCCCACAGTATATATAAAGGGCTGGACTCACCTTCCACCTCTTTTGTCTCCAAACATTTAAATCTTGATGAGTGTTTCTCAGCTGCTTTACCGTCTTTTGTTCATTACCCAATGTAAGTAAGAGTTTCTTTCAGTTACTTCATGACAATTATGTTTGACAATTATTTGATATATTATTGGTATTTTAATGTACACATTTAACATGTTTTCTAGAATAGATCTGATTTTCTGTGTCGCACTTTGAGCTGGATAAGAGATGACTCATAAATAAGAAATTCATGAAGCCTTGCTGCTGTTAAAGAGTCTGACAGCTGCTGGAATGAAGGACCTGTGGTGGAGCTCCATCATTACATGGTGGGAGTGGCAGTTTGTTGATGACGGAGCTGTTGGAGGTCTCTATGGGGAAGTCCAGGACAGAGCTGACCCTTTTGACCAGTTTGTTTAGTCTTAAATTGGTTTGTACTGTCAATTTGAGAATATCTATCTGCTCCATTCTCCAAACCCATAACTTCCAATTCTCTTTCCGTCCACTCTGACTTTGTCTTCTGTCCCCGTCACCTCACTCCCCCGTCCAGGCGCTCTCTCCTGCCCTGTGTTAACCTCTTTTCCCCTGTCAGTGCCGTTCACCTGTCCTGCCTCAACTGTTCCCACTGTTCCTCATCAGCCCTGCAGACATTTACCAGTCCTTTCTCACTCGCTCCCTGACTGTCAGAGTTGTCATGTACCTCATGGCTTCGCTCTTAAGCCACAGCCTGAACCTGAGCCCACCTGTGTGCCTAAATTAAACCTGCCTGTAGGCCTTCAGTTGACAATGAATCGCTGAAATCATCCTGTCTGCACCTCATTCTATTAGCAGTATCTGCAATCAGATTTTTATATCAGATACAAACCTGGATTTAATGTTTCTTTTTCTCCATAATAATCCCGAGCCCTAACAAAGTTTACATCGCTCTCTATCTCTTGTCTGTCTCGCCCGCTGCTGTCCTAAACATGAATTATTCATAGTCTTTTGAGATACGGTAGCTGAAGGAGTGGATGACAGTTGGATGGACCATTTCTGCACGGTTGGATGAATTGGTGGGGGAAAAAAAAAGAAATCTCCATTCCCTGAAGAGAAAGCACACACAATAGAAAAGGCATGTGCAGTAGCAGATCCCCCTCCTCATCTCTCTCTCCATTACATCCCTCTGCACATCTCTTCTCCATGTTCACTGATGCACAAACAGCATGTTGCCGTGACCGGGTGGAAGCTATGCTGGGAGAAGTCACCCACACTTCTTTGTTTACCTGTTGCCAGCACGGATGACTCGAATAGAAGAATAGATAAAGGAAAACGGATAATGCAAACAAGGCTCAGATAGAGCTGTAAGCGTGTGTGTGTGTGTGTGTGTGTCCAACATCGTCCAGTTCTTGTGTGAAAATATGAAATAATGGAAAATGTCAACGCCAGACTTAGACGGAGTTAACAGAAGGCTTGAAACTCTGTATAACATTTCTACTGTTAAATAACTCTGTGATTTACAGAGTTTCCTGATGGACAGTGAAGTAAACTGCTGCCAACTGTAGCTGCCGTTAGCTCCGTTTGTTAGCCGGGCTGTGAGTTCAGAGCACCAGGAGGTGTTTGTATGTGTTTTTAGCCACGGGGCGCCAATAGATATAATAGAATACAGTTGTCCTTCGCTATAACGCGGTTTACTTTTCGCAGACTCGCTGTTTTGTGGATTTTTTTTTGTGTAATTTTGCATGCTTTTTTTTTTTTTTTTTTACGGCATACTGTACAGTATGAACGCGCATTGCGTTCGGCACCGTCAGAGGAACTGTGAACCACGCGTGAGTTACTGGTAATAATTTCTCATGTGTCAAACCTCGTAGATTGATCATTAAAATTAAATTTGTTAAAAATGTTTGGGCTTGAAAACAGGTTTTGATCTTTGGTTTCATTTACTAATACAGTATTGTACTTATTTTTGTTAAATCTGCGAAAGTTTGAACTTTGAGAGTTTAAATAAGAGAGAAATGTGAGAAAATGTTAAAGCCTGTCTGAGAAAAGTGTATAAGTGTGTGGTTAGGGGTTTTACGGCCTTAAAACATGTAGAATAATTGTAAAACTTACTTCACAGATTTCTTTTATTGCGGGTTATTTTTAGAACGTATCCCCCACGATAAACAAGGGATTACTGTAGATACTTTATTGATCCCTGAAGTTCTTTTACATGTTCATAGACATGCAAATGTGGAGAGATAATGGACTGATGGGCTGCCACACAAAGCGGCGCCCTGTGAGCAGTTACCTTGCTCAAGAGTACCTCGGCAGTGCCCAGGAGGTGACACCAACTGGCACCTCTCCAGCTACCAGTCCACCTCCAGTTCCCAAGCCAGATCCCTACAGATTTTTACAGATATGTTGACGAGGACCCGAGTTGGGCAAGTGGGCATTGTAAACGAGCTCAGCAGCATCTATGGACACAATGACCGAAATGAAAAAGACACCTGTGTTTAGTGCCAAATAGCAAACGGACACAATGACAGAGGTCTTTTCACCTCGGACACTGCGACAAAGCCCAGCTGAGCTAATGATAGCGCCAAATGAAAAGTAGATGGCTTAAGTTATTTAAATTTATTCTGAGGGGGACATAAATGTGTCAGAGTTTATGACAATCCGTCCTCTAGTTGTAGGCACGTTTCAATTAGTGCCACATGCCAACCTTGTGTCAGAAGGTCACCAGATTCATTAGGATTCTTCATCTGCCTTTGCCAAGCTCCTTCAAGGGCTCCTTCGACAGGTCGCTGTGTTCTTGTGATGGTTTTATGTTCACCATCGTGTGCTAGTGAAATAGGGAAAAAAAGCTCCTCTGGGAGGTCTGCAGGATTCGTTTCTTGTCTGAGGTAAGCTCCTTGTCCAGCTTCGGAGCTTCAGAGACATGTTCCACCAACGATTATCTGATACCTTGGGGAGGTGGGTGTCGGAATGAATGAAGAATCTTCCTGTAGCAGTTCTTGTTGTTTTGATCCAAGCTCAGAGGTGGAAGAGAGATTTGCTGCTGGAAGACTCCCGTCTTCCCGGCACAATCTGAACTTCTCCATCCATCCACAACCCTGATTTCTTCCCTTGTGCCTTACACCTACGTCCCTTGACGCTCATTCCTTACCCTCAACCAACCTCTTGGTTCTCACCAGTGTGCCTCCTTGGGGTTCAGGGTAGGGTTGTAAAATGGCAGAAAATACTTGAATATTCAATTTAAACTTTCTAAATTTCTATTTTTATAAACAGCACTTTGCCTTTCCATACTCCAGTGGTTTTATAACCCTGGTCTGGTTACAAGCATTGCTGCATTACATGTGTTCATGTAGAGGTTTACAGATGCTCTTGAACATTTTATGCTCTTAACTGAAACATCTCACTTATCATTTCTAAAGGTTGCCTCATGTATCCTAAAGCTGCCTCCCACTCAGAGAGCGAGACACTGAGAAGAGCTGGAGAGAGTCAGTGAGGTGAGCGTAACATTTTTAACATTAGCCACACATGATGTGACATCTGTGAGTCCCCTTTTTAATTTTTCATCCTGTTCCTCCCGCGGACTTCCTTTCACTCTCTGAAGAAGTAAAGTTAAGTGTACGGTGTCACAAGTGAGGAGTGATGGTGACAGGCTCGGCTTGTACTCTGACAAAGTCAAACATCAGCATCAGGACGTTTCGTTTTGTCAATTAGTCAAGCGATGCATGACGGAGCAGCGTGCAGCCTCCGCTGACCCGTACCGCCTCAACTCATGTGCACCTATGTCGTGTTTGATGCTGTGTACACAGACTGTTTCTGTCCTAGGACAGATGTTCCCCCCCTTTATCGTTATTTTCTGAGATATTACATACTGTACTTGTTGATATACCTTTTTTGTTCAGGTATGTTTAACATGACGAGGTTTTGCAACAGCCTGGATGAAGATCACACTTGGCTTTCAGACTTTTTAACAACTTGTAATGTGCTGAAAACTTCGAGATTCATGTACCTTAACCATAGATTTGTACATATGTTGTAGAGCGACGTGGACCATTTTCTGATCAAACGCCCTTATCGGCGGGATAATTTCATTGGTCATTGCCTTCAAAACCCATTTCAAATTACTATTGAACAATAGCTCGCAACTTGGTTAAGCATAGGGAAAGATCATGGGGGGTTCGGTTTCTACTTTGAGGTTGGAAGCCTTTGTCCTCATGGTTACTATCATAGAAACTTGGTTAAGTTAAGGGAGCTGTCATGGTTAAAAGACACTTGTGTTGGCGATGTTGAAAGTTTACTGTCTTGTTGACCCAACCGTCCACCCTGACCTGGCTCCTTGCTTATGGACTGGTTCTGTTTTGGTTACCTTGTGGTCTTTCCTTTGGAGGACGGTATTGTTTTTTTGTTGCAGAATTCAACTTTGTGATATCCTTGACCTTTTTTTACAGTTCATATGCTTTGAGTTGCAGTTTCTCTTTACTTCTATCTATTTACGTCACTACTTTTATACTTTTGCTACTGCTTGAAATGTAAAGATGATTCTCCCCTACCTGACACTTAATGTCAAGAGCAAATGTGATGAAAACTGCAGCAGAGCTCAGAGCCTTGATTCTGAATAGCAGGGCCAAGGTCTGACCTGGAGGAGACCTTGGTCTTGGCAATAAATTGTATCATCAAAAGGTACAGGCGCGAGATTGCCATCTTATGTATATTAATGTTTTCCGTCCAGTACCTCTTCAACAAAGAGCAAAATGGGTCATTTATTTAAATGTCGCAAATTAGTATTTCAAAAGACAGCTGCTATGATGGGCTGGAAACAATGTGATTTATTCTAATGCAGTAAATCCCACGCCCCCATAGCTCCACAGCTGTAGGAAGAATTTAAAGAACTGTGTTCTACGTGCCAAAGGCTGAAATCCTTTTCAGGGTATAAAAAAGACATCAGATCAAATCAGCTTTGCCAGAAGTGAATAAGTGTCTCAAAATCCATCTGCATTGCGTCAGATATCCTCTGATGAAGTGCAGTCCGTTCACCTCAAACATAAATGATGGAAGAAGTCGGCAGTAAGGGCGCTTGATGAATTCCCAGGCCCCTCTTACTCTGTTATTAGCAGACACATTGGCTGACATATTAATTAATTGCCTCTGGCAGTAGCTTTTTATTAAAACACACAATACAAAAGTGATGGAAAGAATGAACAACACTGTGTATCCCCTCAGGAGCATGAATGTCTTCAGTATATCAGTTAATAACCTGTTAATTAAATTATAGAGATGTTTGTAAGTATTTGGCGTTATGGCCTCCTAAAGGTTGTGAGGAAAGTGTCCAGAATGGGAAGGGTTTATCTTCTGGGGAACACGAATGCTCTTAGTAAATCTTATGACAATGTAGCTATTTAAATTATGGGCTTAAATTTGTTTTGACATTTTTGCTTTAAGCTGTTTCAAGACAGATTTTTGAGATAGGAAAGGTCGATGCTCTCAGGCATAATCTGCAATCCAATTAGGCAAATAATTGTTTAGACTAATTGCCGATTATTTTCGTAATCCTTTTTTTTCCAAGAAGAAATGTCTAACTTCTTTGATTTCAGCTTTTCCAATGTTTATCTCTTCTGATTTCTTTAGTCCTCTGACAGTAAACTAAATATATCTTTGCGTTGTGGACAAAACAAGATATTTGACGACATCACTTTGGGCTTTGACCATTTTCCGGGACTTTGTTGACAAAAAAATATTCATTTTTGTCAGTCCTCTATCTGTGTGCATATGCTGTAGGTACATAAAAGTGCTAACAGTAGGAAAACTGTGAACAAGGTCTCAGCTGAGATACTCAAAAAACAGAGGCACATCATTCCATTTTCATTCTTTTCTGAGGCTCTTACCTTTGCGTGTCTCCACCAACAAAAGCCAGCCTCCTCCATTACATGAGCTGCCTCTGGACTGCACATTGACCTCCGACGTCGCAGCTTTTAGTCTCTTCTGTCTTTTGTCGAGTCAAATTTACTTAGAGAGAGGTTTTATCAAGCTGCTTTTAATGCAACAGGCTGGTCGCAAAGTCACAGAGCGGCACAGGAACACTTGACACTTGGAAGACATGGAGGGTGGACGTACGTCCATCCATTTGTTTGGATTTAAATCTAAGTGCAAAAAATAAAACTAAACTTAAATCACAGTGACTAGACAGATGAGACCACTGAAATCAAACTGTTAAATCAATATTGTACATTATTTCATTCACTGTATTTAGAATGTCAACCGTCAAACGATTACCAATCAATTCTTAATATCGTTAGCCAGCTAACGGCATCTTGCAATCGAATAACATGAGCTCATCGTCTAAGCCATCCACTGTACACCACTATTTGTCATTTGCTACCTCTGGTTGTGTTTTTTATGGAGGTTACCTGACAAACTGACCGATGTCCACACCAGTAGTTGTGCCTGCACTCTAATGATGTTGTGATGCTCTCTTGGAGAAATGATCCCATTGAATGGCCAGAAGTGAAATACTTATATACAACTATCAAGGGTCGTCATTTAACCTAACAAATTTAAAAAACTTGCATAGCTTAGTTGGCTTCAGTCTCTGTAGTTTAAGACTAATGCTTGCTGCACATTAAGATGCTACAGTTTTCCCGTTCTCCCTGCTGATGCTTCCTGTTGTTGACTGTGTGTTTTGTCTTCTCAAAGGTTCAGTTTTTAGGTTTACCCTGCTGGTATTGCTTCCCACACACACAACAGCTTCAAGGTATTTTTCTGTTGTTTGCCAGCAGAAAGAAGTGACAAGGAGGCACCTTCACACAATTAAATTTGACTTTTGAAAATCATGCAATTACAAATGAGTAAACCATAAAAGTGAGCAAATGCTATTCTCTATTTAAAATGTAGGTTAACTATGTTTGCATGTGTTTAGTCCCCATTATAAAATTTGAAGGCTACCAGACATGCTGCAAATGTGCATGAGAGCTCTCCATCAATGTAAAGGTGAATTGTCCTTGTGCTGGTTTTACTCTTTCTTCTAATGTAACCTTTGGGTGACTGAAGAAAAATACCTTTTGTTCTTCTTTTGTTGACATTGAGTCTTTGGGTATCATATTTCCCCAGATCACTTCGGTGCTGACCTTTGTGTTGACACAGCTCTGTGCTCTTGCTTTTGTTCCTTTCTAAAGTATCTTTTATTGTTTTCCCGTGTTGTAACTACAACTTTTGAATACTGAATATGCAAAAGTCTGTTGGTTACTGCAAACTATGACTATAGGACAAAAAAGCAGTCCAAGCACCAAAGACTTTGTCATCACATATCAATCAGGTTTACTTAATCCACTTGTCTCCCCTGATTGCACTCGTCCTGGTCTCTCTATAGTGTACTCAGTGGAAGCTTTTGTAGTTCAGAGACTCAACATATAAACATTTTCCCACAGGCGTCATTTTGACCAAAAGTTGGGAATACCACCTTGGGATTGTTGACTTCAATTTGCAATAATTTGCAGCATTAGTGGTCCTTTGTGGTCGAACATAAATCATCAATTTCATCAAGATGCTCTTTATAGAAATCAGAATTTGCTACGACTCCAACCACACCGTCTAGAAATTAAATCCAATGGTTTCTGCTTCGCTCATACAATGAGAAAGAAAATGCTCAACTAGAAGAAAAAAAAGCCAGCTCATTACAGGTGTCATGAACAGGTAGCAAGGCTACCCACCACCCTTCAGAGTCAAGGGGAAACCATTACTAGGATGTGCACGGAGTGACTGTGGGGGTGTTTGAACAGATTTTCTTTCTCCTGTTGCAGAAGTCAAAGACTCAGCCAAGGCTCTCAATTGAAGAAAAGGTAGAAAATCAAAAATCAAGCGCTGCCATGAAGTAAATGCAGTCGTACACTGACAGGGATGATAAATATAAGACTGTTTTATCCTCTGTGATCAGACACAAAGATATAGAAGTAATGCATTGATATGCATATAGAAACTGAGGGAAAAGAGGACCGGACTGACTTGTAGGATGTGAAGATAAAGATGATAATGCCTAGGTCGCATCAGGACTTGAAAAGACCACATGGTGTTATCCCAGTAGGCGGACTAATACAAGTAGCAGGCTTTATATTTGAACTCTACAGGCTAATATGACTCACAGCAGGCTGTCAGCCATCCTCCCTCTCTCCGTCTCTACAAACCTCAATCTCTATCTGCCCTGCTCTTCTGTGTACTCTACCCCTCTGTCCTCTCGTCTTTCTACAGACAAGCTCCTAATAAGGTGCCATGGAGGAGCAGGGTTTTACCTTTTGCCCACACTCATCGTAAAACGAAAAGAAAATCAGAAAACGTACATGCTTCTTTTAAAGGTTATGAGCTGACTCTCGGGTTGAACTGCATCTCAGCGTGGCTCGATTCGATTACTGGAAAGAAAACGGATGGAAAACCATCTGCACTTCAGACGTGTATTGTAACAAGTGGTAGAACCTGCTGGGTTTATGGTCACGGATAGAAATGGGTTTCTTTTGGTGCCTTCAAAGACCACAAGTCCACTAGAGTGACCGACTTATAAGATATTCATGACAGGAAATCTTCTAAAAGCATGTTGTTACATATGCTAAGGATGTTCATTTCTTGACCCTGTCAGTCACATAGCAACAACATCGTAACTGCCTGATGTTGCCCAGGGAGACGATGCCGGATGCTACTTTCATGGTGTGGGTTGTAAGATAATTTGTTGGAGGGGATTACCAGCTACAAACAGGCCATACATATGGGAAATCCCTTTATTGCTAGTCAACAAGAACAGAATACACCAAGAACAAGAAGCTTGACTAACTCTCTTTAAGACACCTCTACACTTTACTCTCTCATCTCTGCTCTAAATTCAAGGATTGCCAAACTACCTGGAAGAAAACAAAGCACGGCATGTCTTTTTACCATGATGCAATTTATAATTTAGCAACACCCAGAACAAGAGGCAGCTTCCAGCAACAATACCTGCCAACATCCGGCTACATTTTAATGCCGAAATCTTAAAATCTTGGCAAGTATTTTAAAGTAAATTGCATATATTGCCGGTGAAATGTACTTAACTAATTTCCCCGTTCATGACAACTGTACTGAGGGTGAACTTTTATAGAACTCACCTGTTCAAATTATACTAAGGATTGAAGTTGTGCAGAATTAACAGTGTGGTTGCTTTAATTGACAATTTCCGGTCCAGTGACGATCCACGTCTTGGCCCATTTTCGATTTTTAGAGGGGCTAATCATACGCTTGGCTTCCTGTTTGACCTTCTAGTTTAATTCGAGTCTTGCATATTGCTATTATAAAGAAGAAAGATCACACAGTGAGCTTGAGTGAATGATGTTTTGAGAGTATGGTGACGTCTAAACGTGCTTTAGATTCAGAATGGTTGGACTTTTAACACCGCGTTCCCTTCTTGTCAAAGTCTCACAGTTCTAATTTTACATAAGTATGAATGAATGCATGCATCAACATAATAAATGTGCTCTTTATGAAAGATTTAATGAGCATGGTCATACCACTCTCATATATAATACAAAGTGTCTGTGAATATTGATTGGATCACATCAATCTGTAATGCCCATATTGTATTTTTATGAAATGGAGGACCCCACCTGATGGCAGCTATATGTAATAAATCTTTATTTGCACATTACCTTTAATGCGTTTCATTGTTCAGGAATGAGTTCAGTTGCCCCGTGTTTGCAAGGGAATGGTGTATCCCTGGGTTTTCTCTACCATTATGAGATTATGGAGGGCTTTTAGAGCTTTTATCCCTAAAATAACTCCTCTAGTCTGAGCTGTAATGGTTGGTTTTACCACTATATAAATGCATTTCAGTGGTATTTTCACACCAAGTAGATTCAGGGGAAACTGACAGGTTTTTGTGGGGCACAGAAATGGGAAAAACTTCAACTACAAGAATGCTGATTTTAGTCAGTGACAAGTAAAAAATAGACTGTGCGCTCTCAGTGATATCATTCACTGCCAGTCCGACCTTCTGTTATGTAAAGGAAAAGGAGAGAGGAAGGACACGAAGCCATCAAGGGGTCCACGGGGAAATCATTCTGATCAGAAGGTTTAAGAGGGTCGCACTCTTACAGTATGCTGATTGAGATACAACTGATCAATCGGTGCCAAGGTCAGACACGGGTCAAAGGGAATGGATGCTCGTCAGCAGCCAAAGATCGAGAGCGTGGCTGGTTGGCTGTATACTGATGGAGTTTTTGTTTCCCTGCTTCTCATTCTGTTTGCATCCCATTTGTATCGCATATGTGAAACTCATTCAATCTCATCCCCACCTGAAAGATTCAACCAGCGACTCCACAGTCAATATTATGATTAAACCTTTTATCATGGGGGAAGTTTAGTTAAGTAAACATTTCATGAGGCAGCCAAGCTGCCCCAGAGTCAGAAATGTTGTTTGACTCTGAATTAAACCTTAATGTGAAGAGCCAGATTTTTCATGGCAAAGTTAGTCTGAAGCTCATTGATAAGCAAAACACAAAGAGGAGGGGGGGAAGCATCTGTGAAGCCGAACCTTCTTACAAACTACAAACTGCAGACTCATACAGAGTAATCAATGTCAGGTGGCTTTCCAAGTTTGAAACTCGCCATTCTAGCCTGTAGCTATCTTCACAGACTCGATACTTTTGATGAATGCCGTGGTCTTGAACAAGTCTAAAAGAATTCCAAGGAAGTTTGCCAGTTAGCAAACTTAGAAAAAGTCTGGGTTATTTCGGGGAGCATTCTTACTGAGGCCAAAATACCAATTAGATTGTTCAGCCTCCGATGTTTTGGCTATACGCTCATATCCAGCTTCACACCATCGCCAACAAAATCAAAGTGTGTTAGAACAATGAGCTGGGTTGGATCTAGGGAGATCTGGCTCTAGAGATGTGCTTGGAAAGCGAGGGGTGAGGTGTGGATTATTCAGGCGGTTGCAATCTGCATGCTGACCACTAGATGGCACTAAATCCTACAGGGTTTGTCCTTGAAGTTACCAGTTGGGAAAATGAAATACGACCAAGGAAGTCCAGTTGGAGTAACTGCTCAATGTGTTTTTGAATGAATCACGACACTGCGCAACTATTCGTAAAAATTAAAAACAGGATTTTACAGATCTGGAAAGTCCAGCAGTGGCAACTTCATGTCACGACCAGGGTTCTGTTTTCTTAGAGTCCTCAGAGTCAGTCCAGCTGTTTTTAATCAAGCATTAATTTGCACCTCATGCAGCAGGTGAATACAATTAACAGCAATCAACCAGCTGGCAGGAGACAAACGGTTCTTTGACCCATGAGGACCCGCAAACCACCAAACCAGGGCTTTGGCCTTGTACAATACAGGACATGGACTTATATTTATATAGCGCCTTTCTAGTCTACCAACCACTTAAAGCGGTTTTACAACACTTGACTGCCAAATGCTCATCAGAAGCGATACCGGAAGGTGGTGGGAACCGCCGAGCCTCCGGTAACTAGACGACCCGCTCTACAGCCTGAGTCTTCAGCCGCCCACGTGAGTACAGTACGTGACAGAGACATGGGGACTTTATTATCCCTGAGGAAACCAGTGCAAGCGATGTATTATGCAGCATGTGTTTGACATGGAAAAAAAAATCAAGCCGCTCTGCTTGAGTTATTATTCTTTCCAGTAACGATACTGACATTTTGGCCACGGTTGTTGGACAAGTACAAGGTGTGTGTGTGTGTGTGTGTGTGTGTGTGTGTGTGTGTGTGTGTGTGTGTGTGTGTGTTGAAAATTCAGCATAATTCATCGCGGCTCTCTTGCCTGTGTGACATTTATTGAAACTGGGATAATTGCACAAGAGGCCTGTCGCCAGACGTTAAGATAATAACCATTCATGAGGTAACTCACCTACAGCTTGTGATGTAAAGCTGCATTGTATGTATATATATATATATATATATATAAACAAAACATGTTTCTGAATGAGCTCTATAAAACATTTTCCAATGCTGCAGAGCTCGGCTGTTTGACAGCGTTTACTTAAAGTTGTGAATTATACGCACTGTGGCCGATGGAGTAACGCCTCAGTGCAAAACCGTATAATGCTGCAATGCACCACCTGCTCTTGACACGTGTAATAATGAAGTGAATTTTTATTATAAGCCTGTGTGTGTGTGTGTGTGTGCGTGTCCTAATGTAAGGTAACAGGATAAACAGTTGAACCAAAGCAGCGTGACAGACGGTTTAAGACGCAGGATTTGATCCATCGTGGTGGGTCAGAGTAAAAGGCATCGGTGCACAGAGTGAGACGTGGAGGGTCTGAAAGTGAAAGGGAAGGTAGAAAATCCTGTTGAGGATCAGGAGAGGCGTCACTAAAGGATAATTATTATAAACCCAAAGAGATGGGAGGCTAATTCCCATTCCAATTTACGGCATTACTCCTCATTCGTTTGTGGGTTTTCCCACGCTGATATCTTCTTGAATGAGATTTTGGCCGATTCTTGAAGAACTAGTGAGAATGATGAAGATGTAAGTTGTTCACAACAATGAAGCCGGAGAAGCACAGGCGTAAATAATAAACTTTGACGATAGCTGAAACCCATTAAAGCAACTTTTCTACCATAAAATAACAGATTTTAGATCAACACTTTGTGGGTACAATCACCGAGTACGTATAAATCGATCGGTTGAGCGACCCAGTCGGTGAATGAGAGTGAGAGAGCAGCTGTTTCATCCAGGTTTTGAACATGTGCCCTTCTGTCTGTACACACTCATTGGAAAAGTACCTGCGGTTGGGTAGGAAAGATTCAGTTCAGTGAGATCACGGCACGGTGGTACAGTGGTTAACACTGTTGCCTCACAGCAAGAAGCTTCCTGGTCCATGTGGTTTCTCTGCCAGTACTCCTGCCTTAATAGACCTTTTTCTCAGCAGCCGGTCGGACATGAAATAAGTGTTACCAGTGATACTACTGACATGCACGACCGCAGCATCCTGACTATTTCATGTTGGAATGGCTGCTGCGAAAGAGGTCTATGGCTTCCAAGTCAAGACGAAGACCAGAGACTGAGACAAGACCAAGACTTGGACAGGTTGAGACCAAGACCAGATGGTGTATAGTAAACCTATAGCTAACATTCAGATGAGGGGGTTGTAAAGACATGAACTTTTTGAACCGTTTCTTCCACCGTCATTTGTTTGACTCTTGCGTCCACCTGAAGAATTGACACTTAATATCGACAAAACTAGATATTATTGTCCAAGATCGAGACAAGATGCAGTTTGACTTCAAGACTTGTCCAGGGTGTATCCTGCCTCAGTTCATGGATTATGGAGGATGTATGTATGGATGGATGGATGGATGGTGAGCTGTTCTGACTGCATGTAACCACACAAGCTGCTGCTGCTGCTGCTGCCAACATGAATAAATATAGAATCCAAATATTTTTGCCTCTGGCTGCTGTGCAGCTTCTTTGACGGTTTACGACTCAGAAATTTGCAGGAGCTCGTTTTAAATTTTCTTGTTGACGCCAAAATGTGAGAGAGCAGGAGTCAACCCGTCTGCAGCCTCTCTCTCTCTCTCTCTCTCTCTCTCTCTCTCTCTCTCTCTCAGTAAGGACTCATTCATCGCCCTCTCTTTCTCTCGCTCGTCTCCCTCCTCCGCGCTCTGCTCTTCTGTTTTAAACTTTCCGGATCTTTGAACGCCTCACCGAATAAATTAAACAACTTGTTGTTGTTGTTTTTTTGTCTCTTCCCGGGACTTAAAGAAGGATTGTGTCTTGCTGCTGTTGGTGCAGGACGCGTCTCCGGTGCGCACCGGACCAAAATGGACCGCAGAACGTGTCCGGTGCGTCCGCCGCCCTGTGCGCCAGCTGTGTCCGGGACAAACTGATTAAAATCCTGACTGGAGGTGGACTGGACTCGCTGTCTGGTTTCCTCTGCTCTGGTTCACGGCTGTGCGCTCTGCATTCCTCAATCCGAGGAGAGGACACGGACACGGACTCGGGCTGAGAAACACGGAGGAGGGTGTAGCTATGTGAGAGAAAAGAAACGGGGACATCACAGCCTGCAAAGACCTGCAGAACAGGGGGACGGTCGGATGTCTTCACGGGTGAGTGAACCTGCTTGGTGCTTGGAGCTGATCTCGGAGTTATGTGTGGAGAAATGTGACGGGTGGAAGTTGTTGACGGTGAAGCTGGTGCAGCGATGAGCGCGTTTTGGATGAGATGAAACTTTGAGTGGCTGTGAATGAGCGTGTGTGCATCATGATGGTGCAGACGATGAATGAAGGAGCGTGTAGTGTGTGTGTGAGTTGTTTGGAGAACGCCAGAACTGCGTTTTTACGCATCGCGTTTTCCAAATGCGCAACAAAAACGCCCCTTTCAAGTGATTCAGTCTGTTTTTGAGTTTTAAAATCTCATATTCTTAAATTTCCAGAACCCAATAATTGATTAAAACAGATAGAAAAAATAAAAAACAACCCACAATCAGGAAGAAATCTGAATATTTGCGCTGAAAGCATGAAGGATTTTCTCATCAGTCAGATTTCTCGAGCAAATGGGTCGATTTTGAGGCTTAAGACGCGACCGTGTGTGTGTGTGTGTGTGTGTGTGTGTGTGTGTGTGTGTGTTGCTGGGTTTCATTCATAGAGGGTGTGGCTGTTCGCGTGTCCATCCCCGCTCTGCTCTGTTGAAGGTTTTCTGCGCCTCATCCAAGCTCAGGGTGGAGACTGAGCGCCAAATACCTGCACCAAACCGGGAATGAAATCATCTAGCTGTGTGTGTGTGTGTGTGTGTGTGTGTGTGTGTGTGTGTGTGTGTGTGTGTTTATTCAATGAACGTCCCGCTAATCCACCTGTCTCCAGGGAGGTTTAAAGCGCTGGGGACATTTTTGGACCTGCTTTCTTTCTCCTCCTTTCAACATAATCTGAGAGACAAAATGTTGATTCCATGAGTTACAAGTGTAATATTTGGTGGAGGCGTGTGCAAATATATATATATATTTGTTTGATAGCCAAGCCTGGTTGGTTCCCTGTGATGGGATGTCTGACTCTGACATGTGTCAGCTCAGAGGAATGAGTCACAGGTTGATCATCTTGACATTTAACTAAATCCTGAGACCTTCCGTGTTCCGGTTGTTGAACATCCTAAAGCCTCGTGTGAATGCATCAGACTCGTGTTTGTCATTCGTCACAGCCTCTTTGTCTTGGCTCCATCCCATCTCTCCTCTCTTTCTCGGTCTCGGTTCGAATAAAATCTCCAATTCAACCAAAATGGAAAGAAGAATCTGAGAAGTATGGAGGTGGAAACAGCTCGTGCTTCTTTCTGTCGTCCTCTTCGTCTTTCGCTCTTTCGCTCGGTTGTGTTGGTTTACCTGAGGGTGAGGTCTCCACATTTTGTTCCGATGCTCTGTTCTTCTATTCCCAGCACGAAACTGAATATATTTGTTTCTTTTAGGCAGATTTCGAGCTCTGCTTCCAACATGATTTCATTCATCACCATCTTCCTGCTGTGTCGTGGATATATGACATGATTTAACAATTCCTCAGCTCTATACATTTTTCTCTCCACCGTCGCCAGAACAGTCGTGTGGAAAAAAGACAGATGCCCGCCAAACGGATGAAGGTTTGGAAACCCGCAGGTTGATTTATGGCGGCTGTTTGTTTTCCAGGCAGATGGAAAGGTCTCCTGGCCTTGAGGGACTCGGGGATGTTGGATGAGACTTTAAACAAACGCCAACCACAGGGAGAGACACGACGTACGTACATAAACATGACGTATACTCCGTTCAGCCTCAAGGTGCGCCCTTATTTTGCAAATGTCACATCCATCCATCCCACCCCTCGTTTGATTTGCACAATTAATCAGAGCGGATCAGTGAGTTTGACACATCGCCGCCAACTGTAGTTTTTTCCTTCTCTGAAATAAAAAGAGATAATCTACAAGAAGAAACTAACTGTGGACGATTGTGTGGTCTGTGAACAACACCACAAGCATGCAAACACAGCAGAACACAAGGGTGTATTGTTTGTGTTTACATGAAAATCTTCAATGTGCGTTTGATTTTGACTTTCAGGTCCTTTTGAGGATATTTATTTTTTCTGCTCGAGTTCTTTTAAAGGTTGTTTGGAGGTTGGTTGTTGGTTGTCAAGGCTTCAGAGTGCACGTCAGATCACTGACCAGTATCTGGGACCAACTCACCACCTTCACTTTGGACTGTGGTGGAAAGTTGCCGAGACTTCTTCCATTTATCTTTGGTTTGGTTTGGTCGGGTTGGCAGCAGACCAGAACGGTTATGTAGTCCCTCCAGCGGGCTTTGGGTTTGGGTTTAGTTGGATGTGCCCAGAACCCCTCCAAAGGAAGGCACCAAGGAGGGATCCTAATCAGATGCTAGAACCACCTCAGCTGGCTCCTTTCGACACACCAGCGAGGTGATCTTCCTCTTCATGTCATGTTAATACTGGGGATAAAGGACCCAAGACCAGAGTCAGACCAGATTCAATCGTTTAACTCCGTCTAATCTGGTTCGGTACCATCTTGTGTCACGGCCACAGGTCTTGGGTCTCGATATCTGAGCTTACTTTGACCTCTGGTCACATGGGACTTCATAAACCATCATGAACCCGAGACTATGTGAGGAAATTAGTTGCATCTGTAAAACAAATATTGCTATTAAATGATTAATCTTCTGGATTTGTTGGAGGATTATCTTCAATCTGTCGCTCAGTTGGCTGCAGAATGTTTGATTGTTGGTAGAGGACATTCACTCATTTATAGAAATTTGTCTTTGGATGTTTACCGTGGACTGGACTTGGATCAAAGCCAGCGAGGTTGAATGTTATTTTCCTAAAGTAACACCTGCTTGTTTCTTCTTTAATCTTTGAATCAGTGCTGCTGGTTGAGCGTTGTTCATGACGGAAGACTTCGCGGTTCTCCACGCTTCAGTGAACCTGCGAGCGAGACGGGCTTCTTCATATTTCCTTGACTTCAGTGTCTTTATCTCTGCCTCTGTTCTCCCCGCGTCTTTTCTGAATGAATCTTGCAAATCTGAATCTTTATTGCGTGTAAGCGTTCTCGCGTTGTTCCTACATGAATCAGATTCATTCAGCTTCAGCTCTCCTCCGCACGTTTTCCTCCCCGCGGCCATGCGTCCTCTTAAAGCACAAGTCCCTGGTGTGTGTGTGTGTGTGTGTGTTCAGCCACGATGGCAAGCCTGGATTCAGCGTCATCCAGCGGAAGAGGATTTCATTTGGCTGGATTGCTTCAGTCTCTCCCGGCCGAGAGACCCACAAGATTAAAGTGACAATCAGTCATGTGAAACGGCAACAACCCCCACCTGCACCGGCGTTCCATAGACGTGCGACCTGTCGACTGATCGCAGATCGGAGCTTTAACCTCCAGCAGTGGGTTGGCGGTAAACAAACCTAATCAACTGCAAATCAATCTCTCTAGCTGCTGCTGTGACGTTGTTTTTCTCTCCCTGCAAATGGAAAACAGAGATAAATACAGAGGATTCTTGGCTCTGATTACATCTCTCTCTCTCTCTTGTAATGGTGAGGTGATTGTTTGTGTGAAAAATCGTGATTTGCCAGCTGCGCCTGCCTCAAAAAGGCTGAATGGAATTCAAAATGAGCAAAAAACTCCAAAACAAAGCGATCTTTAAAGTCCTGCCGGCATGACTCTGCCTCCAGCTCTGCCTCTGGTATTTAAAGGAAAGCTCCGCTTCTCTCCACATGTCTGTTGTTTGTTGTCCAAGAGATTTGTGAATCAGCAGAACCAATCGATTTCCTGCAGTTCGAGCAACATTACATAGAAAGTGGTATTTACTTTTATAGCAGCAGCTGATATCACTGACTAGTCCACCAGCAGTCAGCCCAGCTCGGCGTCTGTCTTTCAGCCTTTCAGCTTCTTGCTCGGTCACTCTCTCTTTCTGTCTTAGCTTCCTCTGTCAACATCACTTTCAGTCTTTTTGTGTCTAAATGTACACCGAGCTCCTGTTCTGGCACGACACCAGCTCCACGCCCTGGGCCTGAAAACCTCCTACTGTACTTCTCGGTCACTAACAAACAGAGCTAACAGCAGCTACAGTTGGCAGCAGTTTATTTCACTGTCCATCATAAACTCTGTAAATCACAGAGAGTTGAGGTGGAAATAAAAAAATATAAATCATATGATCCAGTTTCACCAGAATCCGTGAAATAGTTGGTGGTGTAATGACGTACGTAACACTTTACAGCAATATGTTGCTTTAAAAAAGGATGAACTGCTGTCAAAGCAGTACTTAAAAGAGTTTTACTTCAACATTAGATATCATCCCTCTTTAGTACACGCTGACTTTTAATTAAATAGAAAAGTCAAATTGTGCAGATGGTCTTAGCTGTGCAGAAAAGTAACATTTTATGAGATGCAGTCATCTGGAGGCTTTAAACATTGATCAGTGAACATCAGGGAATGAAGTTCTCTTTTATTCTTTTCGGAAATGAAAACTGCCCGTAGTGCTTCGTAATGAAACGTATTACTTGTCAAGTGAACAAAAAGCAGCAGTGCTAGAATGACTTTATGCTGTGTGAAGCTATTAAACGTCAGGTTTCAGGTAGATTCATAAGATCCAGATGGGGGATTTGGGACTGGGTTATCCTTTGTCTAGTTTAACGTGTCCAGCAGTGAAATAAATGGATAGGAGGTGGAATTATGGAAGGATGGCATAACAACTGGGCAAGATCCGATACTGCAATGTTGTGATGTGCTTTAAGTGGTCCAGTGGTTAGATTTAAGCCCTCGGGGGAGCTTCATATAGTGACATCAAACAAAACAAGCCCTTCAGTACTGAGATCAAATTATTCCACACTAGTCCAGAGATCATTTGGCATCCATTTGTGTATTCAGAGAGCATTTTAATGAAGTCATCCTAGATTCGTAACCAAATTGAGTGGTCAGCTGAGGAAGTATCATGTTTGGTTCCTTGTTTTTCTTCCTTTGCAGGATGCATTAATGTTCTCATCCTGACTGAAGCAATGCTCTGCTGTTTTGTCTTGCAGCCAACTTAACACTTTTCCGTGATTGTGATTCTTCCCAAGAGAAGACGGCCTCCGTGTTTTCTGTCTAATGTGGTCCCACAGGATGACGATACTGTATTTGACGGTAGCAGGTTTCTTCGGTTTGGAAGTCATTTCTTCTGCTCAACAGCGTTCAGGCAGGTCGTTTTCAACATAGACTCCATAAAATGTGGACGTCGTATCTGTGACGTCACCCACAGGTTTCTCAAGAAACTCAGTTTGATGGCTCTGTCCACCACCATGTTGGAAGTCCGGCCTCTGTCGCCTGGTTAACCAAAAATGGGGAAAGACATGGATCATCGGTAGACCTGAGGCACACCATGTTGGACATTTGAACATGGGGACTTATGGAGCCAGCCTCAAGTGGATGTTTGAGGAACTGTAGGTTTAAGCACTTCTCGTTGACTGCCACTCGGTTTTCAACCGTCTTTTGTGGATGGAAACGTGACATTTTCAAACATTTCCTCTAAAATGCAGGCATGCATCAAAACCTGACTAAAGTGTCTAAATTGGTCGTTCTTCTTCTCTTCGCCTTGATCCTTCTACTTCAAACTTGTCTTTTATCATCTTTTTTTAGTAAGTATTATCAGCCTTGTTCAGACTTTTTGCATGAGCACAGTGCACCTCAATGATCCTGAATAGTTCTTAATTACAAATAAAAGCCTCTTTTTAACACCGCGGAGACCTTCAGCTGCGGGAAAAGGGAGTTGCATACGACCTTAAGTACATCCAGTCTCGGCTCATTTTATCGCTTTATCACAGAGACCTTGAATGGCTTCATAATGTAAACTAAATAAGGTTTATCTGTGTGAACAGTAAACATGCCAGTGCAGTGATTAGGGAAGTTGAAACAAGCGAACAGAGGCGAGAGTTCAGAATATTTTAGAGGTACAAGTAGGTGGGAAACAAGTTTAATGAGAATACAAAGAAAACAAGAGACTCTGTTGATTTCTGTTTCTTTCAGTTTAGCAATTAAGACCACAAGGTTGAAAGTAGCAGTTGTAATATAATGTGTGTGTGTGTGTGTGTGTGTGTATATAAAGACCCCAGTGTTTTTGCCTTACCCATTTTTCACTGAATATTTATCCTAGCATCTGGAAATAGCATTAACATCCATGAGAGGCTTCTTCATCTTATTATTTTTCTTATTTTGGACAAAAAACCATGGAGGGAAAAAGTTTTCTCGCCCGCTGCTTTTTGATCATGTTGATTTTTACTTGGATGGTGCCGAATCTTGCCATCACATTTTCCCCTTTTTACATTGGCCAGGATGAGAGGATGAGCTATTAAGAATGTCAGACCAAAAGAAAAAAAGGAAGAACAAAACAACATCTGGACGTATGCTGCTATTATGCAAAACCCTGCAGGGCGGACCAACTGTTATCGCTATCATTGTTAAAAACTCTGATGTGAAATGTTGTAAAAATAGCTCTGCATCCAGTGTAAATCAGAATAATATCAATCAAATCAAATCAAAATATCAAGTTAACTTGTATTTCACTGGTGAATCAAATGTTGACGGCATCATTCACCAATATCTCGCCATGTGTGTTCTTGGCGTTAACCCTCTAGACCCCAAACACACTACCTACTACGACATTTCTATTTGTTATAACATTGTGGGTTACTTGAAATTTCATCTCATAATCACTGTAGATAAACAGCAGGACTTAATCTGGTTAAGGGGACTGTTCGCCAAAGAGTCGTCAGGGAGGACCGACCAGTTCGTGGCGACTTTCCAGATATTTTCTCATAAGTTGCCAAAGACACCACCTTTTACCGTATTACTGTTGTTTGTTCTAACAATGTGGGTTGTTTATCAAAGATGAACAGCAGGGCACTCACTGCCCAGATGGAAGTAGGTTTCTATGGGACAGTTCGCCAAAGAGTCGGCAGTGACTTTTACACACTTTGTCATGTAGCTGTACTGTTGTTTGTTCTTATAAATGAAATATCTATTCACAACAGTTTTAGTGCTGTTTGTTTTTAGATTTCTTTCTTTCACATGTGGCGAGGAGGTGATGAAGAGTTGAGAGAAGATTGAAAATCGAAAGACGGTAGACTGCCGGACTCCAAACATAATTAAACCATCAGTAGTTCTGAAATGGAGGTACTGCTTGAGGAAGTGAACTCACTGAGGTGGAACCACTAATGTCCTATTCAGCTGCCCCCTCCTGATCTCAGATGTGGTCCAGCACCACCAAGGGAGAATGGTCCAAATGCTTAACACAGGGTCTCCAACACTGGTCACAATGTCTGAGACACTTGAAGAAACTGTAAATACAAAGAATACAAAGCTTAAACTTATTCCCTAATTTGTATTCATTCACATATCTCACACACTGGAGCTGGAGAAAAAAATTAAATTATCTGGAATGACTGAGCAAACAAGATCGGCCCATTTAAATTCTTGTCGTAGCTCTGCAATTTTTCTTTCTCCTTCTACATTTTCAGGATAATCTGAGCGTGAACGCTGTTCAAATGTGAGGAAAGAACTGAATGACCTCGAAGCAAACCGAGACACGAGAACGTCAAGGAACAACAATAACGTACATGGTAGACCAAGTGTAAAACGATAAACTCACATCTTCAGTGAATTAACTTCCATTCTTTGATTGAAATAAACATTGATTACCAATAAACATTAAGTCAAACAGTCTCATCAATCAGTTACATACATAATCATTTATGTCAAATATACGTTAAAGGTCCAGTGTGTAGAATTTTAGTTGCATCATTACATTACATGAACCTCGATGGCTCATTTTTTAAGTACCAGTAACTGGTTGTGGAGAGCTTTACGTCTGAGGAAGAGGGTTTTGAACTGGATCTGCTGGGACTGGCAGCCATCGGACGTTCTGGAGGACGGGGTTGATGTGGTCTTGGGAACGGGTCAGTTCTGGATGTTTATTTAGGGTATTGGATGGTGTGCTGTAGAGGATGCTGCTGGAATAGACAATTCTGGACGTGATAAAGGTGTGGATGAGGGTTGGAAGGAGTTTTTGAGGTGGAAGAAGGTCGTTGTCTTGTGATTTGATTTTGTGTTCTCAAAGGAAAAGGTCATAGAACACAATACTTGCATCGTCATATCGTATTTCGATAGCCCTACTGAAGCAAGATACTTCAAGTTCTGAACACGATATTTAATTTAATTATAAGCTTATTTGAGTCAGATGCTTTGATATATTACGACCTTGTTAGAAGAGAATATGTTTCAGCAAGAAGTTCTTTCTAAGAAAAGGATACTTCAGTTTATTTGATTACTTCTACCAGGGAAAATGCTGAACAATAAAAGAAATACTGTACTCTTTACTGTTACACTGTATAAAATCTGTGGTGATACTCCATCACATGGCTCCCTGGAGCATCCTTTTAAATAATATGTAAATGTAAGGTAGTACGAATTACATCCCGTATGGCTCCTTGTAAATTCCTCCTCCCCTCTCTGACCACCGTTATTTTACCATTTAATTTCTATTTGATCTATTTCACTCGGTCTGACACTATGGGGACGATATGGAGGAGGACAGGGGGTGAAGAAGACAAGGTAGGATGGTTCAGAGGGAAAGATAGGCATGAGAAGCAGGTGAGAGAGGGGGGAGGGAGATAAGCGAGAGTGCACTATATGCACGCTTCCTGTTCGTATTAGGGGTGAGCAAGAGACGTCAATAAATCAGATGACTTAATGGCCACTCATGGCCGAGTGAGTGTGTGTTTTAAATAAGAGCTGCAGCTATAAATAGCTAAAACACAGGTGCTTGTGTATGTGTGGGGCGTTTAAGAGGGCCACTAATGATTGTTTAAGAAGAAAGTGTGTGTGCATAATGTATGTGTTGCACTCTAGAGTACAAATTACATAAATGTATCAAGTAGCTCCGCATCCATCCATCCATCCATCCAAAAATAAGTGGAGGAGCTACATTATGTAAGCAGAAAGTTCCACACGGATCAAATAAAAAATACCAGCAGAGATTTGTCAGAAATATCGACTGTGACAGGCTGTTTCACAACGTTTTAAAGAAGTCCACATGATGCTGTGAGTAAAAGTGACACATTTAGATTGTGGAACTTTTCCACCATGTTGATGCAACTTTGTGCTCCGGGTATGATCACCCACGAGAAGTAAACCGGATCGTATTTTATGGAGAAAATGTTTCATGATTTACAGAGTTTCCTGACGGACAGTGAAGTAAACTGCTGCCGACTGTAGCTGCTGTTAGCTCAGTTTGTTAGCCGGGCTGCCCGGACCGTGAGCTCAGAACCACGAGGGAATGTTAGTGTTTAGTACCACAGGCGTTTTTGACCACCGGGAGGAAGAAGAGGAGGTTTTCAAGCCTTGGGCGGCTTGTGATGAGAAGTGGAGCTGGTGTCATGCCAGAACCCGAGCAATGTAACCGGGCTCAGCAGCTTTTAATCGTAATGAAGCAACGAAGCCGGAGAGGACTTTGAGGGAGAAGGCTAAGAAGAAAAAATGAGAGGATGAGCGAGCAAGAAGCCATTTGACAAGAGTAAATCTGGGACTGATTTCTATGCAGTGTTGCCTTTAGTATAATAGATATAAATGTTTTAGCGATGGATTGATCGCCTGTGCCTGCTTCAGTTTTGATAACTTTAGAGCATAACGTCAGTCAGATTGCATGGTTTTAAAGCATGTTTTCAGATTGACTCCCAACCTTCGAGGCAGTTTGTGGTTGCTCTGGCTATAGAAGTAAACTTCATCCAAACAGCCTCCACGGTCAGTGCAATCATTCATTCAGACTGTCGCTTTATAATGTGTTTCTTCGCCTTCTTGTGTTGTCTGTGTTTTTGTTCTTGCAGTCTCAATGAGATGTTCACTGAGTCAATGAAGGAAATTCAAAGAAAAGCTTAATTCAGTTGAAAATATCAACTTCTAAAGGGTGTCACGTCACTAAGCGGGGACCCGCACACAACTCGCTCATTTTTACTTGAATTTAACAATAAAGTAAGCAAAGTTAATAAACAGTTTTTAACCATTTTTTTGTTTTGAGTGAGCTTCATTATTAGAGATTATTATTATTATGAATTCACTTTGTTTTTGAGTAAACTAAAGTCAACAGGTAGACATGAGCCCGTCTCAAAAACTGTGAAATCCTAAAAAAAAAGTAAAATAGGTTTTGCAGAAAAAATGATTTAGTTACATATTTGTGTATATACATATACACAAATATACACTTGTTATAAATGTGTGAGTAAAAGCAAATATGTGCCAATGAATGTAATTGTACAAATTCAGTGTCAGAGGAGTTTAGTGAGAGTGTTGCAAAACCTATTTTTACAGTTTTTGACCTTTTTTTTTTTGAGAATTTCACAAATTACTTGAATTAGTACAATTAAATTCATATTTCACATATTTGCTTTTACTCACACATTTGTAACAAGTGTGTATATATACAAATATAACTAATTCACTTTTTCTGCTAAACCTGTTTCACAGTTCTTGAGGCTCAGGCCTGTACTCACACAGCTGTATATAACACCCAGGCAGGTCGATGTTTTTCTATACAGTGCGGCGATCGCGACAGCAGCACCTGCGTCCGTATTCCCCTCAGACTTTCATTACTCGGCGCTCTCGAGGTTCAGTGCAGCAGTTGTGAAATCCGTGTATTTATACTGCTGCAGTACATCACAGCAGTAAGTAGCCTTTACGTACACGGCGACACTCGCTTGAAGGGGGGTGGGGAAAGAAAAATCGGGGGAAGATTGTCATTTAACAAGGCAGCCGTGACAGAAGCTTTCACACACCTGTGCACATGCAGACAAACACAGAATGGTTCGTGTTGCTGCCAGCTCCTGCACGGACACACAAACATGCAGGTTTTACCTGTTAGTCCCAAGGGTTCCCATCACGGGTGCAGGTTTGCTTCACACCTGTCAGTGTAAGTCTGTGTGCTTTGCCCATGAGTGTGTGTGTCTGTGTGTGTGTGTGTTGTGGCTAAGCAGCGTTGAGAATTCCTACAATTCCCAGATGTCATTTGTCAAGTGTTGGAGGAGCTTTAAAATATAGATGAGCTCACACACACACACACGGAGTGTAAACACGCTGCACGTATTCAATTTAAAAGTGCGATAAAACATTCATGGTGTTGGAAAATCTGACGCTTGTTTTTCCTCGTCGGTGTTTGTGTCTCTGTCTGATTACAGCTTGTTCTGATGTGATTAACATGAAAGAGGGCGAGCGATTGTGTTTGCTAACCTTCAGGCCCAGAGAAACATTAATTATGTAAAACTGTTTTTTTTTTTTCTTTGAGTGCCGAACAAATCCCTCGAGCCTCGTCAGCCCCCCCTGCTGGCAACTTTCCTCCTCCAGTTTCCTCCCTCGCTGCATCCCTCCATCCTCTTCTTCCTTATTGTGCTGTTCCTCTCATCCTTTATATCTTATTGGTACATCGCTCTGTAACTGTCCTCATCCATGTTTTTCTCCATGCATCATCTACTCCCTCTTTGTACGCTGTAAAACAAAAAAATAAAAAACGGTCAAAAACCGTAAAATTAAAGTGAAATATAACAAAAATTAAATGTCAAAACTATAAACTTACTGACGTTTTCAGTCAAAGTTACGTGACGTCACCCACATGTTGTGAAGCTCAGAGTGAGGTGGCCTCTTGACGTAGATTGTCGGTGGAGCTAATGTGGGTCAAACCGAAGCCTCTGTAACAGCACCTACCTGTCAATCAAAGCGCCTATAATAATGAGTAAAAACAAGAAGTAACTGTAATTTGTCATGAATTTAATCATACAAACAAGAAGTAACTGTAATTTGTCATGAATTTAATCATACTTAGAATAGTTGTTGTTAATTTACAGATAAAACCTGTAATTTTTTGTTTTGTACACAATTTTAAAAAACAGAAAACGACTGTAAATCTGTCCTGCCTCGTTTCTTTCTTCCTCTGCATCCTTTTGTGTCGCTGCATCCTTTCCTTCCTCCATCACGTCCTCTCTCACTCTTCCTTATTTCTGTCCTCCGTCCTCTGTGTGTTCTGAAGCCCTCCTTCCAATTTGTCTTTCTTTGTTTTGGTTTTCCCATAATCCCTCATCACTTCTCTTTCATCTGTCCTCGTGTTCCTCCAGTATTCCTTCCCTTCATCCTCAAACCATTCACTCTTCACGCTGTTTCCTCCATCCTCTTGACATTCCTTCTCTCCTTCCTCCTGCCATCACATCCCTTTTCATCCTTTATTGTTGAATCCCTCTTGCATCCATCTTCCCTTATTCCCTCCCTCCATTATTTTCTTCCATCCCTCGGTGTTTGCTTCCTCTTTCTTTCACCCTCCTCAATCTGTTCTCTCTTTCTTTTTGTCCCTCTCCTTCATCTTTTATTTTCTCGTTTCTTTGTCTCCTTTTCCTTTCCTTGCTCTGCATTCAACCCACCTCTCTCGTGAAGATCCTGTAGTGTGACTGTGTCTGAAGCAGTTAAAACACACACACACACACACACACACACACACACACACACACACTCTATTCCTTTCTCACGTTCACACTCTCTGGATTGTCTTTGCTTTCAAGGTGATGTGCTTTGGGGATTTTAACTGTTTGACAGTTTGACACACACATACACAATTCGATATGTGCTGCCGAGCGAAGTTTGCCAGCTAAGATGCTCTTTTCGCTTGTCAGTTGATCGACTTTGCAACTCCCTCACCCTCTTTCTCGCACACACACACACTCATTAAAATGCTCTGTTACTTTTCTGCAATAAAATTTCTGGATCATATTTTATGGAGAAAATGTTTTCTGCGTTTTCAACTCTCTGCGATTTACAGAGCTTCCTGATGGACAGTGAAGTAAACTATTTGTTCCCTCCAGGGAAGAGGAGGTCGGTCCTAGGAGGCGGGAAGTGGAGCAGGTGTCGTGCTAGAACAGGAGCTGAGCAAGTGGACAGTGAAACTGGGTTCAGCAGCTTCTATGGAGGCAAAAAGGCCAAAGAGGACGTTCAAGGAGTAAATGAGAGAGTAATTGTGCAAGAAGACGCCGGAGAAGAGTAAATCTTGGACTGACTTTTAGTGGTTGGTGAAATAAAAGGCTGAAAGACAGACGCCGAGCTGGGCTGACTGTTGTTGGACTAGTCAGTAACATTATCTGCTGCTGCTGGTGACCTGGTTGATGTTCGGCTGTAGAAAAGTTGTCGACTCGCTAGTTTTTCATCATAAGTAACGTTATCAGAACAAATACTCGAGTACATCAATGTCTACAAAGTAGCTTTAAGGTGCGGAGTCGTACCGAGTCCACCGGGGTTTGATGGTTTCATTTCCCAACCAGACAGTGTGTGACAGCCCACTTCCAATGACATTAAACCCTGATATAAAAACTCCATTATGCCAGCCGGGCTGAGTCCTTTAATCACGGGTCTTTAACCTTTGATGATGTCACTCACTCACTCACTTACTCACATTCTCGTTCACAGATTTACTGGATGAGGCCAATTGGTGCATCATGCAGTGTAATTAGCCTTTGCATTGATTTCCCTGTCACGACCACGTGAGATCATCTGCAGTGAATGAAAGGTCCATGAAACTGTTTAAATTCATCTACAAATCTGCAACATTTCCGTAGGATTTCTGAAATACTTTTGCTGAACTGGGCACGTGTATTCCCTGCTCCCACAGTTCGCCTATAACTCGATGTAGAAACGCTCTCAAACATCTGTTTGCACGTCGATGCTCGCGCCTCCTCCACCACTCATTAGACCTGTCAGCGAGAGCAATTGCACCAATTGTGTTCCTTCCTTCGAGGTTCCCCAGCAGCACCATAAAGGCTGTCATTACGCACGGCTGCGACTAATTACAGCACCCGTATCACGACTTCATGACGTATATACCTGCAGACCTTCGTCACAGTGATGGAGCTTCACAATTCAGGCTGGAATTAAAAGATAATTACAAGATAAAACGACGGCTCAGTGGAAGGATCGTCACGAGTTAAAATGAGGTCTGCAGAGCAGCAGTGCAAACTGTAAAAAGTTCAGGCGTCTCTATATATTTCATGCATTTCACCTGCAGTTATCTCAAGAACACTGATCTGTTCACCTGATCTGAAGTCTGCGTGAAGGGCACTTCACTCTCGCTGCACATTACTCTTTTATAAATATCCGTTTATGTGTGGGCAACTGCCTGTGGATCTCTGTGCTGTTGGTTCAAAACGTGGAATAACTCAAAAAGATCTCAGATGATCCATGTTGCGCTTTCTTCCAGCTGGTGGGATACATGGTGGATTTGAACCATTGGATTTTTATGAGAATCGGGCAGGCAGAGAAACAGAGGTGTAGCTTTGAGCTGTTCTTTAAAGCAACTCTGTGATGATTAAACTTTAACTTGACTGGCAGTGCTGTTCGCCTTCCTCTGTTCCTCTCCTCCAAACTTGTAAAAACCTGTTTATTTGTTTTAACAAGTTCAAGGTTTTCTGCTTCTGATGCGATTTCTGCAGTTAGAAGTTTCCGATGGTTGATTTTAGGTGGTGAAAGTGGGGTTAACGAAGCAGAAACCACAATTGTTTGAGCTTGAATGTTGGTTCAAGGGTTATCTGCAAAACTCTTAAACATCTCGAGATCCTCTGAAACATTTCTCTCTTTATTCCAGGATTGATTGAGCATGCCCAGCCAAGCAGAGCCGGCTAATATTCCCAAATCAAATCCCCTTTACATCTGTCCTCAGGCCAGACTAAAGCATCTTTGGTGGTCTGTACCACAGATTACACCCTTTGGTTCGTGATGTGTGATCCAAAAAGAGACCTACCCTGATTTTTATGTCCTTCGAGGATATTTCACTTTATTATTCATAGAAGGATAAGAGGCTAGAGATTCTGACTATATATATCTATTTTTTCACATGAATAACTGTGTGCAGTATGTTACGCACATGTACAGAGAAAGTAATTACGCGTCCGCCATAAAATCATCTATTTAATTCAGTATATTCATGAGTCTGTGCAAATGTGTTAGATGGATTAGATTCAGGTACTAAATTATTCTAATGCTGTTTAAACAGATCATATTGTAATTAATATTAAACTGCTTTCCACTCTCTCGCTCTCATTAAGAACCATTGACATCCCAGTAGCTGATTATTGCCTCCATTTCATTTGTACAGTAATGTATCAGTATGTGCGTTGGATGCATATATATGCAGGGAAGAGGAAGAATAAAATGACAAGACAAATGTAAGAGGAAGACAAAGAAAATCCTTGCAGTGTTGTGTAATTTACTATTTTGGAATTAGACAAAAAGACACAGAAGGCCAGTTAATGAAAGAGAGAGGAAACAACAGATGGTGAGAGGGAAAAAGAAAGAGCCGGGGGCAATAAATCAAAGAAAGAGACAATAAATAAGAGAAAACAACAAAAGGAAATTGAGACAGACGAATGAAACCAAACATCAGTCAAGGTCTTCTCAAAGTAACAGCAAATGAATCAGCCAGTCCAAATGAAGACCTTAATACCAGCCTGATGAAATGGATTACTGAAACCAAGCATGGACCCAACGAGCTGGCCGAACTATCTTGAAAAATTAACTACATGGTAGCCAAAGGCTGCTATCGGTACCTTTTAACTTGCATTATATTTGCTCGTGTAGGAAAAAGGAAGTAACGTAAAACCTGTTGGACTGGTACAACGACGGATTAGGATTGATAACACAACAATAAGAGGTGAGGAAAACTACAAGTGGATGATGTTCAGACCAAAAAATAAATACAACTCTCTAAAAATCAGTCTTAACGTAACTGAAACGAAAAACCTCATTGTCTAATCTTTATCTAATGACCAAAAAAACCCAGAAACAGCTTCTAATGAATCTCTAGGTATGTGCAAATCATGAACTAAACTTGGCCAAGTCCCCAGGCAGTGAACAAAGTACAAACCTGGCTCTGGCGCTTGCAGTGAAAACAAAGGTTTTTCCATTCATTTGAGTCGGGGTCATCAGTTTTGGGTGCAGTTTTGACAGGAAAAAGCTTAATACATCCAATGTCCAAAGTCTGAGCAGTGGTCAAGAGACATAGACAGTGAATGAATGTGAGAGAGCGTTGACAATGAATCGGTGACACAAAAATCGAATCCTCCCGCTCTTCAGGAACGGGTGACCAATGTGGGCATGGCTCATCAGTTGGAACCAATCAGGAGCAGGGTACCACACACCTAATTTAGCATACATAATAACCACAATAAGCAAAGTTATACATCGGAGCATTGGCGACATCGGTAAAGGTCCAGTGTTGAAGACTTGGTGATCTCTGTTGACAGACAAACTAAACACTGGCTGTAGTTAGGGAGTTTCACAGTCACTAGTTTTGGCGAGGGGTATTCAGTTGGTTGCAATCTGCTCCACAAAACCCAACCAGACTGGTTCTTTTTTTATTATTATGGACTAAGCGGTGAATACTATGTTTTGTTTGGTTGTTCAAACCCTTCTTTGTAATTCTGTTAGCGTGAATCCTGACGATGACTCGATCAGACGGGCGTCCGGCTCGACGAGATCAGATTAGAAAGAACGAGCTGGGGAAGAAGGAGAACACGGCGATGTGGAGTTAAAGGTCATTGCTGCGCTCTTAATTAGCTGCCAGTCAAGCTGTTTCTTTACGGTTTGTCGACTTCGACACTCTATAGGCGCTTGTCGCCACTTATCATGGAAATCGATTCACAGTGACAGCGCCTTTTCATTCAATCATCGCATATGCTGCTGAGATGAAAGATTAAAACAGCCTCGGGTGTTTACAGCACTGCAAGTGAAGCTTTTCTGTTCCACTGTGATGATATGGTTTGATGTTTGGGAGCAGAAGAAGAAAGATTCATTGACTTCGAATTGGGCACGTAGTAAATTCATCCCAACTCTAAAAACTCGAGCTTCCTCCTCAGTCTCAGTCTCACCTTTGCTTCCCATCCCGGCCGATAAATCCTAACCCGGTGCCGGTGAGGGAAGAAGGTGTTGGAGTCATTCTTTTCATTCTCGTCACTCTGGGACTGTCAACTTTAGCTCGCCCAGACAACTCAGCAGGAGGAGGAAAGAAATTGGTCGACTCTTTGTCAGGTTCCTATTCGCACTCATTTGTCCTCCCTTAACCAAATTATCTGTCTGGTCCTGTCAGTTACTATCAGTTTACCCCTCTGCTGCCTATGTTATCTGCATTACGCCGAGTCAGACTCCAAGTATTGGCTGATTTAAAGGGACTGTATTCGATATAAGCTTCATTAAAACCTGCAAGGGGTTGAGGTTTTGTCTGGAATTGCTAAAAAGTAGTGCATGCATTGATTCTCGGCATATTGACGCTGCAGCAGGAGGTCTTCACTTTGACTTGACAGACAGCTGCTAACCTGCTGTTGGTTTGACTGCAACTTGAAAGAAGTAGGATTATTTTTTTTGTCTTCCAGATTATTTATTTTCCACAAAACTCCCAGAGGTTTCTTACTTTCCTCAAGTTCTCGACGGTTCCTTCAAGCTGAAACAAATGATATCTCCGCCTGCAGCTGTGCTACACCGGCTGCAATAATTAATCCACGTCCAAGATGCAGCAGGTCTTTGAATTCGGCTTCACCAATGAAGATGCTGAAACTTAAGACAGAGGTCAAATGAGACTTCATTAAGAGAAAATGAGAAAGTAATCATGCAAGAAGCCGTCGGACAAGAGGTGGTTGGCGAAATAAAAGGCAGAGCTGCTGAAAAGCTGCCGACTCGCCAGTTTATACATCCGTGTAGGCCGCCGTCATCCAAGGAAGAGAAGGAAATCCTAACTGACTCGTGCACACAAATATTTATAGCTGTATTTAAATGTAAAACAAATTTACAACTAGATGAAAACAGAAATGTCAAATAACAGATTGAACTCGTCTAAATTCAAATAGTTTGTGTTCTCTTGATAACATTTCATAATATTTTGGGGAAAACATCAATATACTGAATAAATGTTCTGAGTGTGGCTGAGAGTTAAAGTCGTTTCTTGGGCGGTCCTCCGGCTTTTTGTTCGGCCCTCAGCCTTTCCTTTGTCTGTCGTCTTTACAAAAAGCAGCTTGGAGAGAACGTGTCCAGAATTCTAGTTTCTATTTCACACACACACACATTTACACAACGTGCAGCTGATGGCAGAGGACAGGCGGAGATGACCACATGTCCGGTCCGGTGTAATTGTTGTTGGTGTCATCACACACATGCTCAGCCTGTCAGATTCGCCCTGTCAAACAGGGGCACGGGGTTCGACTGGTAGTTTTGTTGGTGTGTGTGTTGGTGTGTGTGTTGGTGTGTGTGTTTGTGTCTCAGCAGGCCGGCTGTGTGAACAGATGCCTGCTGCCTGCCCCCCCGCTGCAACTTTGAAGGTGCCACTGGTTTATAGATGAGAAAACACACTCACACACACTCAGAGAGGGAAAAACAGAAAAGTCGGAGTGACTTCCAGTCGGTGGTCTTGGTGGTCCGTGTGTCTTCCGGCGTTAAAGCGTTACATCATCTGTTGACAGTACTGTTAATTCATCTTGACGTGGATTTAATGGAGCTTAAAGGTCCGGTCGCACCAACACGTCAAACAGCAGAATTTAAAGACACGGTCATTCAATTTATTTCAAATAAATCCACCAGACCTTGTTTTTAGAGTCTCTCAGAGCTTCACCTACTGGTTTTCTTGTTGTCACCATCCTCCCTTTGTCCAGCGTGCGGGTTTTTCTGGATGAGCCATATGACATCTTCACGTTCTGCCTCTTTTCATAACCGAGTTGAGCCCATTAGGTGTTTTTTTTATAACGTCAGGAGGTAAAACACAGATTTGAGGAGCTTTCAACTACGCGTCTCTCGTTGTAGCGTCACCAGAAGCCAAATCTGGACCATCAACTTTCAGGTAAGACTGGTGAAGGAAAGAAAGGTTTACGAAAGTGTTCACAAAAATGTTTACAGAGGGAATAAAACACTAATTTCTCAACGCTTTGTTGCAGTTTAATTTTTTCCCTTCATTGTTTTTCAAAAATACAGATGGTGGAGCTGAAGTAATCACAATTAGCTTCACCTTTTCAGCTCAAATATCCATGAGCAGCTTTAGTCAGCTCTGGAAAAGTCTGGCAGTCGTCACAGTTTGGAAATCGTCACTTGGAGGTGTGAGAGATTTGAGAGCAACGACAAAGAGAGGCCAAAAAGAAAGAAAACAACATATGGAACTAACACCAAACAGACGAAACCGTTTCCAACCATGCTTCTGTCTAATCTTGTCAGGAAAAACAAAAAACTTTCCCAAAGTCGATGACCAAAGCCGCCTCTCTGCTCTGCCGCTGATAAGCAGAGTCAAATCCACCCTCTGCCTCTAATCTGAGAGATTTAGGAACGTGTTTGCGCTGCTCTCTCGACCGAGGAAGCAAAAAAACACACAAACAAACACTAGAATTAAGTCGTGAGTGAGATGTTCGACCTAAATCTTGGTTTTGGTCCAAATCTGACGTCTGTCTTTAGCTTTTTATTTCACCAACTACAAAGTCAGTCCCAGATTTACTCTCCTTGCTTGGTCGCTCTCCTTTTCTCTCCCTAGCTTCCTCCCTCAACATCCTCTTCGATCCTTTCCGCTCTGTCATTATGTCCATAGAGGCTGCTGAGCCCGGCTCCTGTTCTGGCACAACCCGAACCTCAAAAACCTCCTCTTCTTCCTGTTGGTCTAAAGTTTACAGTTTACTTCACTGTCCATCAGGAAACTCTGTAAATCAGAGAGTTGATGCGGTTGCTTTAGAGGATCTGTTGCTGTCAACAAATCCCATGAAAACATGAAAACACAACCAAATCTGAATGAATCCACTGCAGAAAATAGTCCCCAAAACCAAATCTGAATGAATCCACTGCAGAAAATAGTCCCCAAAAATGCTTTTTCAGAAATCACAGTTCCCAGATGTTTTCAGATTTTAATGAGCCCCCCCTTTTAAAAATAAAAGTTCATGGGATTTTGTTGATGATGACAAATGTATAACAAAGTCTCTTCCGAGCCTAATGATATGAACAAAGAGCATAATTTGTCATAGTGACTCAAATTAAATGTCCCTTATACGTCTTTGCTCATCTCCTCTCCAGCTCTTTTTCTTTGATCTCCTGTAGGTTCGAATAGCCGCCACAGCGGGGGAAAGCCTCGATACTGTCAGAGATAGTGGCAGAAAATTATGATAAAAGCCAACGTTGTGATAATAAATGACTTTACATTAGTGCTTTCGACAGGCCGGCCTCACTTCAAAGTCATCCTCCGTGTTTCATTTAGATTTCTTTCATCAGAGAGCCACCATGGATCGTCTGCTTCTACTTCTTTTCGGTTGGTCTTTCCTCGCCTGTATCTGTGGCTTCTTCTTCTGTAGCTTTAATTTTAGTACTAGAAAGACAAGACTTTGACAGCGCTCCTCATGGATTGTTTGTATCGGTGTTATCCAAACTGTCGAGCGATTGATTTAAACGCAGTCTATAATTCCTCTTATCTGTAGACGCATGCTTACGCCGACATCAGTTGCGCTCGGTTTGTTTTGCAGGATTAGCGTTATCTGTTGTGTTCGTCCCCCTACTACGTCGTTCCTGCTCCACCCACCTTCACACTGTCGAGGGAACAGATAACTTTATTGGCAATTTTACGAGAGGTAATTGGATCCTGGCTTTTCACATTTGCCTTGGACACAAATCTATCTCTGACTCTCCGGGATGAGTCAAAGCGAGCCGTAGGGCAGCATCCAAATACATGACGGAGAAGTTGGTGTTTTGTTGAAGGGCACCTCAGTTACACTGCAGAACACAACATGACGGATGAACTCTGAAGTTTGGGGTGTTTGTATCATCGTGGCAAACACAAAAGTTTTGTGCTGTTTGGCAACATTTGTCAGACAAACCTGTTTCTTGAAGCAGTTTGACTTATTTGCTGTATGTTGGGATTAATTTTCAGGCTGGTGCCCTTTACATCCTCCATCAGTTAGCTGTTTTTTGATTGATGTACCTGCAGTTTGGGTACAAGTAAAGTTCTTTGTGACTGCCAAACCTCTTCCAAAACTGATCGTCACACTGGCAAGATTATTGATTGAGTTATTTTGTAGTTATTTCTCATTTTTCCAGCTCTTTCCTTACATGTTGATCAGCTATGGACTGGCCACTGCAGCTAACTATTGTGTCTTTTTTCTTTGAACATCTTGTATTTCATGCTTGTGAATGAATTGTGTTGAGCAGTAACACTTTTACAGTTTGTAACGTTTCTTTCTGTCACAAACAGAAGAATGACTGATGAATGGGGGGAAATACTTAAATTTGCTGGGACGCTCCAAGGCTACCGGAAACTTTCAAGCTGCTTGTTACTCCATGTATTGGACTGACCTTTGACATGTCGATATATATTCCAACTGTATTGGATGACAATAAGATCTGGCTTAGAGTTGACATTACTTTCAACTTCTTTGAACAAGTACATCTGGAAACCGGAAACTTTCAATCTGCTTGTTACTCCATGCATGGGTTGAAATGTCAAGAACTTTGACTACTGTTTATTTTTAACGGCTCTCTTGCATGACACATGCTGAATGATGGTTGAATCTCCAAGTGCTTCGAAAATGTAGCAGTATAGCATCATTACAACAACACATAAACATTAAAAAGTAAAGACTAGCCCACTTGCCCAGCTCCTGTTCTGGCACGACACCGGCCCTCTTCCTGGTGGTTCTTGTAGTACAAACACTAACACTTCCCCAGTGCTCTGAGCTCACAGCCCAGCTAACTAACTGATTTAAATGACTAGTTTATGGTAGAAAAGTTTGTTTTTTTCTATTGCATAGTGAGGAATATGATGAAAGTCTATGCCAGTGCAGCAAGAAGCTACATAAGCAAGACGTAGCATTGGCGTAACATTTAATACAAAACGATGGATTGCTCTGACTCAACCAGACAGAGAAGATGATATGTGGGGCTGAACAAATATCAAACTGGGGCTTTAAAATGGAAATTGGCAAATAATAGTCAATAAAGCAAGTCATGAAGCATTAAATACAAAATGGATAAAGGGAGAAGCAAAGAGGAAGAGAGACAGATGAAGGTTTGTGGAGAAAAGGGGGGAAGGTTGAATGATGCGAAACAACGGATGGCAGAGAGGGAGATGGATGGTGGAAATACGCACCCTGTTTTCCATAGCGGTCGTCCCCCTGCTGCTCTCCACTGAATATATCAAGTGTTTCACCATATATCCTGACAATAAGACAAATTCCTTTTCATTTATTGTCCTCTGTGGGCAAAGTGACTCTAATTCTGCTCGTGATTGAAAAACAAAACGATAGCTTTGACAGTGAGAGCAGAGGAAGGAAAGACGGAGCGAGTGAGGCGGCATACATCTCATGAATGAAGTGAGTAATGACAGCTGGGGCCGCGAAACGTCTGAACGAGGAGGGACGCGGCGAAATGAAGGATGAGCGCGGGGAGGGAATTACAATGAAGCTACAATTCAAAGAAGTGAGTAGACTGGGCAGCCAATGGAAGTTGGGTATGGACGGACACAGAGATAAACTGATGTGATGTTGAGGTGGAGAAGGCGATGACGGATGAAGGGTGAGGTGATCGAGAACTGAAAAGCGTTGAGGGAACAGAAGTGTTGAAACGCCTTTGAAGAAATTACTTGACGGAAAATCGATATCTTGGGTATCTAAAAGATGTCAAAAAGTTTTTTTAATTACTGCTGCAGCAAAATCCAGTTCCCTGACCTCGAACTCACAGTTACACTCCGCAAAGTTCCTCCAGAAGTATTGGGGTTATTGGCGAAGCGATGGTTGAATCAATCAACGGTGACGAATTGATGGAAAAAACTCTGTTTTGACTCATAAATCAACAATAAATCCAGAGGACTGCTTCCTCAGGCCCTCAGGCATCAGTCTCTCTACGTTTACTGACTGACCTCGTGTCTTCAGTGCTCTTCCGACTTGTCAGCCCGGCCTTACACGCTAGAAACTGTTCAGCAGCTGCTTCCCTGCCCTTTTGGCCCATCTCTATACATCTCTCCTGATCCCGAGCTCTGAACACCAGACGTGTTGCCTCCTCGCCGTCTAATAAAAGATCTTCCTCTCTCCATGGGAATTGACACTCACCCGCCCGCAGGGACAAAATGGTGTGTTTCCAAATAGACGAATGCAAATCAGCAGCTCAGGAGCAGGTTTCACTGCATAGTCCCTTAATTATTTTTGCACTTTGGCTTCATCTCAAACAAAAAAACAAACAAAAAAAAAGTGGCAGCAGTGCAGGATAAATACTGGAAGGCGTGTTTGAACAGTGATTAGTGGCGGTTACCAGATTCTACAGACGTGATGCACAAGTATTTATGTGTTCATCAATATTTTCTCTACAGGGAGTAATCAGTCTGGCAATATTCCGATTGCAACCGTAGGTTTGTATAAGCAGAAGCAGATGCAATAATCACCTTTAAACAGTGCTGGTGGCATGTTTAAGGTTTAGTTTCATACAAGAAAAGAGTCTGTTTGTTAGTTTGAACAAAGATTCACTAAATTAAGATTTTAAAATGAACAGAAAATTTGCACTTTGCAGTCGTATGCTGCAGTTTGTTGCATTATTGACTCTTCTGATTGGGAGTGTTTTCATAGAAGGGAAAACCAGTTTGGCTGCTTCTTGTTGACACTGTGCTTATTCCCTTGAAAGTGTTTTCCTCGTACTAAATAAACCGGCCAGCCTTCCAACGACCTTGCGCAAACTGCTGTTGAACGGCGTGCAGCACTCAGGCAATGTGACTCAGCAGCTTCTATGGACAGAAAAGTTAAGAGGGAAAAACCCAAGAAGGAATAAATCCGGCTGAAAGACAGACGCCGAGCTGGGCTGACTGCTGTTGGACTAGTAAGTAATTTCATCTGCTGCTATGTCTTGTGGTGTTGACCTTGCTTGGTGTTTGACTGTTTGCAAAGTTGTCGACTCGCTGGTTGGTGATCATAAGCAATATCATCATAACAAATACACGAGTCCATATTTATGACAGCGGTATTACACTCTGGGGGAAACTGTGGGTACTAAATCCTAAAATACAACTTTCTTTGCAATGTTGCATTGCTTTTGTAGTGTCTCCATGGATGTACAGAAACCTAGCAATGGATTAAGTTATTCTATGATGGAGGTCCACAAACTAACTTGTCCATTCATGAAGGACATTGGAGATAATGATGTCCGTTGGGAGGTGTAAAAATACACGTATCGTGTGTGTGTGTGTGTACTAGTTGTGATAGAAATTGAGGCAAATGAGCACTAAGGGTTTTAAAGTATCTTAATTGCCTCCGTGAGCCACTGCAGCAGCTCAAACTGCTGATCAGGTCAATATGTGGGCCAAGCCAGACTAATCAGCATGAACTTGTCCCTTTCACGGTCCATACAGTTTGAAAGCCTCTGGATTTATTAAGGTTAATACAAACAAGATGTGGTTATGTTGTGGTAGATAAACAGCTTAAAGGCTTAGTTAATACAATACAGGAATTAGTTTGGATATCTGGCATTAATGTCTAATGACATGACACTAACCTACACCCTTACTTACTCAGCAATAAAACACTACTTCTTGCTTTTCCAGCGAACTTTGGCGTTGGATGTAAACCTTCATAATCGTCCATTAAGAGCAGATTTCCCATGCAGGATGAGGCTGTTTTACTCAAATGGTTGTACGAGTGCTTAAATAGCACAAAAAAGATCAAATGATGATGCTGACTTCAGTGAAGAGCTCCCCGATCTCGGCTTGAGTGCGTGCCAAGTAGTATACACAGCTGGGGCCATTCAGAATAAATGCTGGGCTTGCACAAAGCACAAGTGCTGTTGAGCATTGAACCATCGAGAACAACTTTCAAGGTACGCATTCATGCATCTGGTGCTTCCACTGGGTCGTGATAATCGATTGTAATCTTTGTGCTCCGAGTACGACAAGAAGTACGTAATGCTTTATGGCACAGACAAAGAAGTTTCCCCTCGCCAGAGCACCGGGGGAGTGTTACTGTTTGTACCACGGGAGTTTTGGACCATCGGGAAGAAGAGGTGGTTTTCCGGCCCGGGGTGGATGGGGAAATGCTAATGGGCAGTGGAGCCACTGTTGTGCCAGAACAGGAGCTGTGAAAGGAGCTTGGTGAAAATAAGCGTCTGAAAGACAGACGCCAAGCTGGGCCGACTGCTGTTGGACTAGTCAGTGATATTAGCTGCTGCTGGGTCTTGTGTTGGTGATGTTTGGCTGTTTGCAAAGTTGTCGACTCGCTAGTTTTTGATTGAAGTAAGTAGATGAGTTGCTTTAATCATTCTGATTCTGTTCTCATGAATTTATTGACTTCTTTAACATATTTAGTTTAAAAAAAACAAAACAGTTTTAACCTCAAATATGTTTGAGAACATTTGTTCTCCTTCAGGCTGGCGCCCAAACCATCCATCAAAACATTTTTGTATAGCCGTGACAGATGCTTCATCTTCACCCGAGCAGGCAAGATTAATGGATAAAATCCAGAGTAAAGTTAAAATAATGGGAGGAAAAAAATCTGGAGTAAATGCAGAAATGGATGACGGACAGTGGCGGAGCGTGGAGGACGGCAGAGACAGATGAGGAGCGTGAAGTGAATGCATATGGGAGGAAGATGACAGGAAAAACGAGGGAGAGAAGATGAAATTTCTGGATGGAAAGCTCTGGGAATTGAAGATGATCAAAGCAGAGGAAGGAGGTGGAATATATAGAGAGAAAAGGTTGACGTGCAACAGTGAAGGTAGTTTCCATCCACCTGTTGTGACTTTGGGAAACGAAGTGTTTCTGTAAGTATGTTTCTGCCTTCAACTGTTAAAACTCCGCCAGTCAAGCTGTAAAAACGCCTACAGTACATATCATCCTCTCTGTTTACTCTTCACTCTTACAAAAACAGTTCCTACTGCTGCTGCTTCACATGAAAAGCTATCGACTGACAAAACACGAGGCGGCTTTCACAATAAAAGCTTGTGTCTACACAGTCGGACATGGTCACGCGTGAGTTTTCAATGTTACAATAATGGAACAACACACACCCAATATCTCAGTAAGGTAACCAACGAACTCTTACCACCGTTAACTGCGGGCGTTGCGTCACTCTTCTAACATAAAATAACGTTTTCTGATGGACAGTGAAGTAAACTGTAGCTGCTGTTAGGTCTGTTTGTTAACCAGGATGCCCGGATTGTGAGCTCAGATCACTGGGGCAGTGTTGGTCTTTGTACCAGAGGTGTTTTAGACCATCGGGAAGAGGAGGAGGTTTTCAGAGCGTTTGGGAATGGTAATGGGGGAGCAGGTGTCGTGCCAGAACAGGAGCTGGACAAGCATGCAGTGTATGCAGGCTCTATAGACATAATGGCAGAGACAAAGCTAAGAAGAGAAAAAGAGAGATTCAGCAAGCAAGAAAGTGCCAGACAAGAGGAAATCTGGGATTTACTTGCCGAGAGCTTGGTGAAATAAAAAGACAGATGTCGAGCTCGTCTACATTTACGGCAGTGGTATTGTGCTCTGAAACTAATTTCTCTGTAATGTTGCTTCAAGGATTACAACCTCAAGACTTTCACGTGCATTTTATTTTTCTGACAAGTCAGAAATTGTATTAAAAACCAGCACAAAGGAGGCACATCTGTTGACAGATTGTAGAAGAGAAACGATTAAAGTTGTAGAGAAGTCGGAGGGACAGGGGGAACAAATCAAAAGAAAAGAAAACCAAAAGGACAAAAATAGAAGCAGAGAAAGGCTGACGGCAACATAAGGAGATGGCATACATGGTACAGATCAAAAGAAGAGCAGAGAGACTCGAGGAATACCCGGGTAGCAGAAAAATGAAACCAAATCACAGACCGAAATCACCATGTGCTGTTTTGGTATTTCGATATCACTCATTTCTCCTGAGTTTGACATTTATGCCAGAACAGCGTATTCAGCTGAGAGCGCCTGGTAGCGTGTCACGAACCCTCCGGTTTGAGAATCTATGGACAGGAACAAGTTTAACCTTTTACCCCCGGCGTGTCACGCCTGAGTCAGCCGCCGCATCTCGGACTCGACGGAGCGTGAAGCCACCAGTCCTCCTCCTCTTCCTCGCCCTCACCCATGTTTGTGAGTGTTTCTCTGTCTCACTTCCACTGTGTTTATACATTCACCTCTCTCTCCGCCATATGGACATCCCTGCTGTGTATCTCTCTCCCTCTCGTTCAAAGTCTAATGCGCTGTAGCGGATTAGCAGACTGCGCTTGTGGCACGCGATGAGGGGGAAGGAGGTGTGATACCGAGCGGCGGATTCTCCGACCTCCCACGTCGTTTAGAGAGAAATCTTTTTCTCATTCTCTTAAATGCAGATTAAAGATGTGTTAAGATGTGGTTAATGTTGTTTTTTTGTCTCTGGATCTGTGTATAATCCCTGAATGTTGCTATTTGACACCAAATTTGTGCCATTTGTAGCTTTTTAAACTTTGTTCTTATAAAGAAACACTTATAGTGCTGCTTGTTGAATCAAACAAACACCACAGCTACACGAGAAAATGTGTAATAGTCTCTGTGAACCGATCAGTCCTCCCTGACGACTCTTCGGCGAACCCGGAAAACAATCTCCATCTCGGCAGTGTTTATCTACAGTGATGAAGAACTCACGTTGTTAGAACAAACAACAGGTTGTAGATAGTGTTTTGGAAACTTATATGAGAGAAAGATGTTTAAATTTATCGGGAAAAGTCGCAGCAAACTGGTCGGTCCTCCCTGACGACTCTTCGGCGAACTTCCCCCGGAGAGCTGGTTGAGTCCTGATATTTTCTGATGTGTGATCATGTGATGAAATTTTGAGCAACAAAATTGAGTTATAACAAACAACAGTTATGTGGTTTAGTATTTAGTGTCTTTTGACAACCTATATGAGAAAAGATGTATGTGGAAAAGCAGACACACTCAGGTCAGTCCTCCCTGCCGACTCTTTGGCGAACCGCCCCCAGGAAACAGCAGTGAGAGCCAGTGAAGTCCCGCTCTTTACTGATGGTGATTATGTGATGTGAGCAAAACTTTTCCGCTGTGCACTGTGGGTCAGGATCTCCATCACAACACAATGATACAGCTTCCATATGATTGTAAACTCGGAGACGCTTTGTCGGTGAAGACGTTTTTAGTTTTACAGTAGAAACCTGTGGATAAAAGTCATAGATATCAACGTAATGATGTATTTTTCTGGTTCTTTTTAACTGATGACATCTTGACCATTAACCCTAAAAATACAACTTATTTATTACATAACTATTTATTTACTTTTCTCCCTCTAAAACCATTTCATCCTCCATCATAGGAATGAACACACTCTGTGTTGGTTTGGATCACTCATTACAAGATATATGTGTAGTTCATACACTGTCTTTCTGTCTGTGTGAGCCCTTACTGCGTACATGCATCAGTGACCATACAGAGACACACACACACACACACACACACACACACACACACACACACACACACACACACACACACACACACACAGCAGGTTTCCTGTGGTGTTTTTACTCCCTCAGATTTCCAGTTTGTTTAACACTGCAATTACTCAATGCTGTGTATGCTCTATATGTGTTTGTGAGTCAGTGTCACCTGAGTGAGTGTAAGCTCAAAGATCACGTGAATAAGACGACATAACATGAATACATGGCGTTGCAAGATGGCTATAAATCTTTTTGCAGTTCCTCTAACGTCCACTTGAGGCTGGCTCCAGAAGTGAGTCAGTCTCCATAAGTCCCCATGTTCAAATGTCCAACTTCACAGCAGAAATAAACATGTTTACAGCCTGGTACAAAAAACAGTTTTGGTCTCTGTAGCTAATTTCCCCGTTCATGACAACTGTACTGAGGGTGAATTTATATACAACTCACCTGTTCACATTATATTAAGGCTTAAAGTTATGCAGGATTAAGAGCGTGGACGCTCTGATTGACAGGTAGGTGATGTCACAGATGGTTTGTTTGAGCAACCAGGCGTCATTCAGCCTGCCTCAGCTTCACGTATTTACCTATTTTTAGATTAGCCAGCAGCTTCACAGCGGCCCTTCAGAGACCTGTGGGTGACGTCCATGTTTTCCACATTGGAGCACTCCAACCTGTTATATATTTAGTGATTATCGGGCTCTGAGCTGTGACTTTAAGAAGCTTAATGATCAGCTGCAACAATCCAGTTGATGTGCCTTTGTTGTGATGGAACTCCTTCTGATGACCCCGCATGGATTTCCTGTTTCTGCTTTTGTGTCTTTGCTATGTTTTATGAAAGAAACGCGTTTCAGCTTGACATATTGATTTTTAAAGCATTACCCTGGGAGTTGCTTGAACATCACGCGGACAAATCGCTGATTAAAGGTGTGATTATTTACTGAAACTGTGATAACAGCTCTTTATCACAGCTACGAAAGGTGTGAGGAGGAGAGAGACAGCCAGCAGACAGAGGGAGCAGGCAAAGTAGCAGTCAGACACATATTGAGGTTAATTAGCTTGTTACAGTAAATAGAATCTGTTATATCCATATATCATAATGCAACATAAAGGTTTTTTCCATCTGCATATTCACCAGTGACCAATCTTTGCTTTTTCTGTTGGAAACACTCACCCTGAGTAACCCAGCACCGACCTCCACCTCGCTTCTTTAGTTAAGTAAGTCATTTATTATGATTAGCTGCAGCAAATTAGGCCAGTTGAATGAACCGTGACGTCCCTGCAGGTTTCTGAGGAGCCGTTGTGAAGCTCAGATTGTGTAGGCTCTTGGCTGCCACCGCCGTCTTGGCAGTCCTGTCTCCACCGCCTCCTGGTGAATCTAAAAATCGGCAAGGACGATGATCTAGGTCAGGGGTCTCCAAACGGTTCCACAAAGGGGCCGGTGTGGCTGCAGGTTTTCCTTCCAACTGAAACAGCAGCCACACCAGACTTGACTCATTTAATCAACTGATCTCAGTCTTCAGAGAGTTGATTGGTCAAACTGTGTGCTCTTGGTTGCTTGGAACAAAAACCTGCAGCCACACCGACCCTTTGTGGAACAGTTTGGAGACCGCTGATCTAGGTGAATCTGAATGAAGCCTGGTTGCTCAAACAAGCCACCTGAAACAGTACTCAATCAAAAGTCAATCAAAACGGGGCGGCCGCCCCGTGTGTGGAGGCTATAGTCCTCGCTGCAGCTGGCC
>NC_040024.1:8952871-8980761 GCF_000972845.2 Larimichthys crocea | reverse complement strand
ATGCCTTACAGGCAAGTACACACCCCGTCGAGTGGGTGGTAGGTTGCGAGATGGAGTGTTTCAACATATTTGTACACAATGACCCGCATGTGTGTGTGTGCCCCTGAAGGATCCTCCATGTGTTAACAGCAGAAGATCAAACGCTCGGATTCTCTTTGTTGCGGCCGATCGTTCTTTTCGCACATTCGCGAATCGCTAATTGATCCGACCACACGTGAAGTTTACATGCATACTCGCCCTGCGAAGATGTTTTACATCTTGTATGCAGGATGTATAAGTACTGGAGAAAGGAATGGAGTAGAAGTACAATGCTATATCAAAAAACTGACTTGAGTAGAAGTTGAAGTGTTCTTTAAACACCATACTTAAGTAAAAAGTATTAAAAAAAAATTTGTACTTAAGTATTGCAAGTAGAAGTATGTAAAAAATTGCTACTCAAGTACTGAAAGTAAAAGTACAGTAAGTACAGTACAAGTACTGTTGTTATATTATTTCAATTATTCATTAGGCACAACTTCTAATGTTCAGTGTTACAATGTTCATGGTAGAGTTCTGTGATTTCCATGGTCTGTGAATGCGTCTGAATGAATGCGAGAGCAGGGGGGGGGGAGCAGGTGTTATGACGTACGGCGCACGAGCGAGGTTGATGTGAGACCGGGACTGTTCGTTGGTTTTGGCGTGGTTAGCGACAGTACGAGTCCTGTAACCAAACCGTTCAGCATAAATGCAGTTTGTTCAATATCGCCTTGTCATTCATCACGTGTCCGGCTGGACGCTACAATAGTAACGAGTACGATTCAGCACATGAAAAATGTATCGGAGTAAAAGTTTAAATTCATCAAAAATATGTAGTGCAGTAAAAGTGAGAGTTGGGGAAAAAAATAATACTCCAAAAAGTACAGTACTGCATTTTAGTACTTAAGTAAGTACTTAAGTAGTTCCACTTTGTTACTATACATCTCTGTTAGTGTGACACACGCATGTTCATGCCGACAGATGACAAGGTGTCACCTTTTTCCCTCCATCTATCTGTCCATCAATCAACCTGCTTCTCTCTCCAACCAAACTGCACGTCTCTCTTCACTTGAACATTATAATAATAATAATGAAATAAAAAGACGAGCACTTGCTAAATGAGCTAGTTAACATTACTCTGTTATGCACCAAGCCACACACCATTGATGTCTTCCCTCCAGAGTCAATCAATAAACCTCTCACGCCAGAAAGAAGTATTACTCCTTAAAAATCAATCGATGCATCTGTAGGGTTCCCTGGGTTCTCGTGCATGTTGCTTCTCTTTTCTTTAATATTTTATGGGCAATAATAAAAGTCCACTGGTCATTCAGGATTCAGAACAGAGTGCATTCAATCTCTTAATCGGCTGTTCATATTTTTTGTTTCCCCCGCTACCGCAAATTGGCTTTTTCTCTTCACTGATCACGATGTGCTCAAAAACAGAAGCTGATGGGAGATCAGATTAAATCGTTATGTAATGAATGAATTTACTTCAGCACAGATTATGGAGAAATTTAAATTTAAAGGCTGACTACATTTTCTCATTTTCCTGTCTGTTTGACGGCTTTATAACACAGCGTGGTTTTTTTGTTCCTCTCCAAATTTTCATTCTTTGTTTCAGCAGAGTTTGAAATGATTTTCACAGTTCATGAGATTCTCAGCCTTACTCAGCGTAGGCCTATTTAAGCTGTAAAATTCCCATGTCTCTTTTTTGCTGTCCTGCTGCAAAACTGCAGTTCCTCAAACGTCCACTTGAGGCTGCGTCCAGTTCTCCATAAGTCCCCATGTCAAATGTCCAACTTCACAGCAGAAATAACATTGGTCTTTTTCTTTGGTTCAAATTATATTAAGGCTTAAAGTTATGCAGAATTAACAGTTTGGACGTTTTGCTGACTTTTTTTTTGTTGCCTTTTATGCCTTTTTGATAGTACAGCTGAGATGACAGGAAGCAGAGAGAGGAGGGGAGTGACACGCAGTAATAGGCCTCCGATGTGCGGATTCGACCGGAACTGTGTGCTCTTGGTTGGTTGGAACAAAAACCTGCAGCCACACCGGCCCCTTTGTGGAACAGTTTGGAGACCACTGATCTAGGTGAACCTGAATGAAGCCTGGTTGCTCAAACAAACCACCTGTAACATCACTCAATCGATTGAGTTAATCAAAACTGTTAATTCTGCATAACTTTTAGCCTTAATATAATTTGAACCAAAGAAAAAGACCAATGTTTATTTCTGCTGTGAAGTTGGACATTTGGACATGGGGACTTATGGAGACTGACTCACTTCTGGAGCCAGCCTCAAGTGGACGATTGAGGGACTGCAGTTTGCAGTCAGGGCAGCAATGGCATTGACAAAGCAAAAAGGGAGAGATGGGAATTTTTTACAGCTTAAATAGGCCTACACCTGAGTAAAGCGAGAATCTCATGAACTGTGAAATCATTTCAAACTCTGCTGAAACAAAGATGAAAATTTGGAGAAGAACAAAAAAAACCAACGTTGTTTTATAAGCCGTCAAACAGACAGGAAAATGAGAAAATGTAGTCAGCCTTTAAATTTAAATTTCTCCATAATTCTGTGCTGAAGTAGAATTCATTCATTACATAACGATTTAATCTGATCTCCCATCTAGCTTCTGTTTTCGAGCACATCGTGATCAGTGAAGAGAAAAAGCCAATTTGCTGTAGCGGGGAGAACAAAAAATATGAACAGCCGATTTAAGAGATTGAATGCACTCTGTTCTGAATCCTGAATGACCAGTGGACTTTTAATCTGCCCATAAAATATTAAAGAAAAGAGAAGCAAACATGCACGAGAAGCCCGGGGAACCCTACAGATGCTATCGATTGATTTTTAAGGAGTAATACTTCTTTCTGGCGTGAGAGGTTTATTGATTGACTCTGGAGGGAAGACATCAATGTGTGTGGCTTTGTGCACTAACAGAGTAATGTTAACCAGCTCATTTTAGCAAGTGGCTCGTCTTTTTATTTCATTATTATTATTATTAATGTTTCAAGTGAAGAGAGACGTGCAGTTTGGTTGGAGAGAGAAGCAGGTTGATTGATGGACAGATAGATGGAGGGAAAAAGGTGACACGCTTGTCATCTGTCGGCATGAACATGCGTGTGTCACATACTAACAGATGTATAGTAACGAAGTGGAACTACTTAAGTACTTTACTTAAGTACTAAAATGCAGTATCTGGACTTTCTTGGAGTATTATTTTTTTTCCCCAACTTCTACTTTTACTGCACTACATATTTTTGATGAATTTAATACTTTTACTCCGATACATTTTTCATGTGCTGAATCGTTACTCGTTACTATTGTAGCGTCCAGCCGGACACGTGATGAATGACGAGGCGATATTGAACAAACTGCATTTATTGCTGAACGGTTTGGTTCCAGTACTCGGTTACTGTCGGCCGTAACCACGCCAAAAAAAACAACAACATAACAGACCCGGTCTCACATCAACCTCGCTCGTGCGGCGTACGTCATGCACCTGACTCACCCAGGCGCGCGCTCTCTCACCTGCTCCCCCGCCCCCTCGCTCTCGCAGTCATTCAGACGCATTCACAGACCATGGGAAATCACAGAACTCTACCATGAACATTGTAACACTGTAACTTTAGAAGTTGTGCCTTAATAAATAATTGAAATAATATAAACAACAGTACTTGTACTTGTACTTTTACTTTCAGTACTTGAGTAGCAATTTTTTACATACTTCTACTTGCAATACTTAAGTACAAATTTTTTTTAATACTTTAGTACTTTTACTTAAGTATGGTGTTTAAAGAACACTTCAACTTCTACTCAAGTCAGTTTTTTGATATAGCACTTGTACTTCTACTCCATTCCTTTACTCCAGTACTTTATACATCTCTGCATACTAAGAGTGTAAAACATCTTCGCAGGGCGAGATATGCACTGTAAACTTCACGTGTGGTCGGATCAATTAGCGATTCGCGAATGTGCGAAAAGAACGATCGGCCGCAACAAAGAGAATCCGAGCGTTTGATCTTCTGCTGTTAAACACTGGAGGATTCCTTCAGGCTGGCACACACACACACACATGCGGGTCATTTGTACAAATATGTTGAAAACACTCCATCTCGCAACCTCCACCCACTCGCACGGGGGTGTTACTTGCCTGTAAGGCATGTGGAGACTCGCACCCTCTCAAAGTGTCTCTCCACTCTTAGTTACACACAGTTAGTCTTCTTCAGATGAAGGTGTCAAGGAGATGAGAGCGATTTTTAGACCCGCTGACTCAGAATCAGAAGAAGGGGACGGAATCGTCTGGAACACCGAAATCCAGAGAGGCGCCGTAAATATACTTGAAGGTTCTTGGTGGATGACAGGCCGACTGAGATTTATACACATCTGAGGGGTGAGTTGAAGGGTGCCGGTCCTCCCTCGTATCACCCACCATCCCAGTCCTCTGGCGACTGATGTCCTTCAAACCTGAAAGCCTCTTTAGAGTGATGCCAACTGCGTCCAACATTTAGCCTTCGCTGTTTTCTAAACATCCAGATCAATTATTTTACATTTTATTGCATTTAAAAGTTAAGAACACTTCCATGTTGAAATCGCAGAACAGTAGGCTTTACCTTCAGCTGAGCTTTGAAGCCTTTAAAGTGGTGAATGTGGGTGGCTGTTTTTTTTTATAGTTTGCGGTGTTTATGTCCGCGGTGGTAACTGTATTGTTGCCGTGACACATCCTTGACCCCCCTTTTGCAAAAGCATTTCATCAGGTTGCAACCGCTGCTCTGGTGGTAAATTCTGGGTGTGTGACACCTCGTTGATGGGATTGTAGTCTGTTCATTGACATCCACTGATGATGAAGCGCTGATGAGAGCATGATGCTGGATGAAGATCTAATTAGAGGTTGTAAACGTAACGAATAATAAATTAATGCAGTAGAACCAACTTTGGCCTACCATTAGTGCTGCAACTAACGACTGTTTGTATCGGTTAATCTTTTCCTGATTGACTTAATTAATCATTTCGAATGTGAAACGTCAAAACAAACTGAAATCACAATTTCTCCGAGCCCAAGGGAATGTCAGTGCAGCAATAAGTACTGTGACAGTTGTAGAGGGGGATAGATTCATCATGTCCAGGTGTTGGTAGTGTTGTAGAGGAGGTCCTCTCTGAAGAGCTGGAGGTCTTCAGGAGATCTTTGAAGGTAGAGAGGGACGCCCCTGATCTGGTAGGAACTGGTAGGACGTTCCACCAACGAGGAACAACAGACAAGAAAAGGTTGGATTGTCCTGAACATACTGGGTGGCAGAGCCAGGCGTCGATCATTGGAGGAGGTAACATATGCAGAACCGGAGACTACTTTGTAGGCGAGCATTAGCGTGTAGAAACTAGGCGCTCCGCCACGTTCTGGATCATCTGAAAGAGTTTCACTGAGCAGGCTGGAGGGCGTGAGATGACCACAGCTTGTATCGGGAGTTGGGTAGCCTGTTGCTTGTTTTGTCAGGAAACCAGATGGACCGAAAATCAACCACTGAGAAGCTGTTGAGGAGTTAGTGGCGTCTAGTGGTCAGTGTACAGTGGTCGTGAAAAACAGGAAAGGTCTTCTTATCTAGAGCCAATGTTTGGTTTGTCCGGACTCCATGGAAGAGGACACGGTACCTCTGTCGAAATTAAAGTCTCGTTCTATGGCAACAAAAACATAATGATGATTAATTTCAGGTTAACATACACACATAAAAACATAGTTATGCTTGCTATATTCAATGTCCACCAATATATCCCCTTAAATGTTCTAAACTGGATCTTTAAACTTCAATTAATAACCATTGGGGATTCCAAACTATATAGATGCAACCAGGATTATCAAAATAATCACTTTAATCGATATTAAAGTGATTAATTTATGAACAAAAGCAAAAGATTGGGAGTGAAACTTGAACTTTTGTATTTTTTCGGCCTGTTGTGGGGGAGCTTTCATTCATCTGTGACCCCAACAGAATTAATATGAATAATGTGAATATTAATCTTTGTGCAACTCCTCCATAAAGTATTTTGCTTCGCCATCTTCACGGCTGAAGAGCTGCACTCAAACATTGGCGCTGACTCAGTTGTTCCAGGTGGGATTTGAGCTGATAACATTAAGACAAGACAAGAAACCCGAGCCGTGACGCGGCTTTTAATATAATTGCAAATTACGGCGGGGATGCCACACGAGCTCGGAGGTGGAGAACGACTCATCCACGTCTTCCAAGCTTGTTGCTATTAGCCTTTTGACCGCGTAGGTCACGCGGGAGAAGTGAACACACACTTACCTCTACGTGAACTTACTATCACACGATCTAAAGTTCCTTTCTCATCCCTTCGCATGCAACTCTGATTGAGTTTGACATGCCTCTTCCTCCAAGCAACACGCACACACCCTGTTTAGTTATGCATTCATATATTCAAAAATGCTTGTTTGCTTTAATCGTCGCCCTGAAGGCCTGATTGTACTGGTCTGTCACATCCGGCACACTGAATGATAACGCATCCGTTCGCTCATTTGGCGAATTAAGAAAGCTGGTACAAGGTTTCTTGAAGGTCTATAAATACACTACAAGTGTGTTTTTCTTAACTTGGAGCGTGACGCTGCTGGAGGACAATAAACCTGGCTTTAAGTTTCATAAAAGAGATTAGATGAGGCGAATTTCAACACTGAGGCACTTTGACAGAATAATCAGAATTAATGCAGATAGATGTGTCAGCTTTGGCACCTCGGGGCGAAGAGCTTTTGTTTTGTTTTTTATCTTATTATAGTTTCTGCAGAGTGATGATATATCAGTAAAAGCAAGGATTGACACAATTGTTTTATATGCAGCGTGAAAGACACTGCTGCATAATGAGACACACAGTGCAGCTCCCTCAGTATTCATCATCCACCTCCACTAAAGGTTAGCAAGATGGCACAGCATTCAGAGATGACACAGCGTTTGCAATATGCGCCCACAAAGACTCAATTTCAGTTTAGTTTGTTTCACTCCCTGTGTCGAACCCTTCCGAGGAGTTCTGGGTCCGAACTCAGGAAACCAAAGTGAATAACACAGTGTCAGTGTTTCTTGCTTGTCAAGCTGCCATATTTCTTCTTGACGGTGGTCAACAACAAGAAAATGAAAGGCAGAACTTTTCCATATACTTAAGTCATATCTAAAATGTTCAACTATATGTTGATGACCCACGTCTTTGCTGATTTTTTCGTTTAACCTGGAGGTGGGTGAAGCGATACAACCTTCAAAACAGCACATTGGAAACCTGTGGGTGACGTCACTCAATCTCCGTCCCATTCTTTATGCTGTCATTGGTATTTAGTCATAAACCACTACTAGACCAAACGAGAAAACAAAAAGACCACTAAAGTTCTGACAGTTTGCTGAAAGGAACAGTAATGTGTGTATCAGACGGTAATCCATCCACAAATGTCAACCTGATTGTGGCAGTAGAGCGACCACCAGAGTCTTTAAGGTCAATCTTCTGGGACCATGAATGTTTGTACCAAAGTCTTGGGGCAATCCTTCCGGAAGATGTTGCTTGTGCTATATGAAAAATCAGAGGATCACCAAAGTCAGCTGTTAGTCTACAAACAAAGAAATATGTTTAACCTTTAGTGGTCCAACATTGTTGCGAGACTTTGACTGTCGAGGCTTCAGTGTTATGCACCTATCTGTTGTGTTGTGGGAGTGAGGCAGCTCAAGAAGAAGAAGAAGTCTGTGTTTTACAATCAAAGATTTAACACTATCCCTTCAGTGACCCACAATGACACATGCTTGACCTGTGTAACCCCCATAAAATTCCCACACAAACACATTCATACTCTGATACCAGACTGAAATATCTCGATGATGGATTGACGGATTGTCATAAACTTTTGTACACACTTTCATAGACTGACCAACCCGCTGACATTGCTTTGTTTAGAGCCAACGCCGCCAACGTGGCTAGAAACGATGCAAATAATGCAGTGATGAAACAGTTGGCAGCTCTTTCTATTCTGATCATAAAACAGTAAATATAAAGCTAGTGGCCGTCCTGTGGGAGTGCTTAAGAGTTGGACACAAGTACTCTTTGTTGGCAGTGGCAGTTGGTTGTTATGGAAATGAGGCGTACAGAGCATCTTTTCTTTTTGATGAAGCTCTTTTGTGGCTTCTACAAAACACTAATGATCCAAATGGATGTTTTTTTTTTTTGTTCGTTTATCCATCCAGATGTTACGCTCAATGTCAGACTTGATTGTTGCAGCAGATTCACACTAATTGGCTGAAGGGAAAGTGCAGATATAACTTTTCAGATAGGAGAAGACGTCACCACACTATGTATAGAATCAAAATGTATTTGTTTTTTTTTTAACTCAGACTCCATCGCCCACACGGTCCACGTCCGAAGCACAACCTTGGGCAGGCGAGCTTTGCAGGAACGCGTCTGGGTATCTTGAGTCACTGGATGGAAAGAGAAGCCGGGTGGCAGAGAGCGCCGGCGAGATGAGCAACAGAAAGAAAGAGGAAATAAGGGAGTGCATGAGTGAGAGAAAGCTTCGCGAACTGATGCCCTGAGATTATGACTCAAGTCTGAGCATGAACGGGAAGACTAAAAAAAAAAAAAAAGTAATAGATGTACTTTCAGAAAATCTTCTATAACTCCATAAATGAAAAGACAAACTTTGGGCTTAGTGTCATCTTTGCACTTAAGTAATACATCTTTAAATTAGTGACATTTATAGCCACAGTGTGTGCGGTTACTCATTGCAACACCCTCGCCTCACCCTTTCCTGCCTTGCGTGAAGAAACGAATAAACTACAGTGTCCACCAAACACTTGAAAAACACGAAAGGTCCTGTCTGTAGCCAGTGTTTAGTGTTTTAGTCACTGTCTGTGAATAATAAAGTCTCATTCTAAGGTAACAAAAATGTAAAAAATCTTATTTTCAGGTGATTATACACTAATGAAAACATAGTTATGTTTCATTTTTGACATATTCTGTAAATAGAGCCTAAATCTGAGTGTCTCCTGATAAATGCATGATAAATATACAACCACAAAATTTGTGTGTAGCCACGTCTTGAAAGAAAAAGAAACTCCTATGTGGCTTTTTCCTCGACATACTGTACTACATATAGTCATCAGTCATTAATGGGTTAATAACCTGTCAGCTAAATTCATTTCAGGAGGTCCGCTGAGTATCGGCTCCTGTCCTGTTAGTCTCTCATTCAATAAAGAGAAAGGATGTGTTTCCAGATCAGCCCAGAGGGGTTACACATCATCTGCAGGGAACAACGTGTCTGCTGTTGCATGGTTTGACCCAACATAGATGTGATTGTATGTCCAATCTGGACCTTCTGCTGTTTGTAAAGTCTATAAAGTTTTGTCCGCTCGCTGTTTTTGCTGCAGTAAACGTCTAAAATATTGATGCAAAATATAAATGCAGTGTTTTAGGAAGCTTAAAAAGTTTGGCACAAACCTGCAATCACATCTACAGTCTGAAATATTTAGTATTAGTAAGGACATATCCATTCTTTTAACTCGCGTTTCCGTCATCTGTCTGCAGTTCGTTATATTCTCCTACATCGTCTTTAGGTTTAATTATGAAAATTTTGACCATTACAGGTAGAAAATGAGGCGGACCATTGGAAGTTTTTAGCTTTAACAAGGACGCGCTGTCCTTGCCTGTGACAACAACGTGAGAGTTCTTCGTCTTTTCTCTCCAATTAGTCTGAAAGTGTTCCTCCTTCTCCTCCTCAGCCCCGGACGTGGAGGGAAATTTATCTCTCCGCCTGTCACAGCGTTGGCGTTGTTAGTGGGGGAATAGGCGTGTGTGTGTGTGGTGGCCCTGAGAAGATGGTGATTTATAGTGTATGGGGAAAACCACTATACTGTACGTGCAGTGTGTGTATGCATATGAAGGTTTACTTGACAGGAAAAGAGGAAATCGCACAGTTAAGGGACCATGTAACCCTCTAAATAGAACCTTTTAAACCAACAGCCCAAGATATATTTGAACATTTTTTGCATATAAATTGTGTAAATCAAAGATTTTTCATGTATAAATAAACGTTTAATCCACTGCTGCAAGTTTGCTTCATTATAATAAAAAGTGAGCTTCTCCAGGGGAGAAATTCAGGATAAAAATCAAGCGCTATGCATGAAGGACTTACGCAGTAAATCCTGTATTGATGTCAGGTCTTAGTGGACTGAATTGCTGCTTCTGTAAAAATGGGATTTTTTTGCCATTTGACACACCTGTACACAGAAAGCAGCACAGACATTAATGCAGAGCCTCCGGGCCTCGACATATCTGAGCAGGTCATGCTCGGTATAGTGAGACCCAAACAAGCACAGGCTCACACACATGCAGTTCGTTAAAGGGTGTATGGGAAGCGATTGTCGGCAGGCTTATTAAAAGAAATAAGCGCAGTGTAACTCTTGTAACTGCTTTTGTTGGCTCGTTTCTTCTTATCGTGGAAGATGATGATCACTGATGAGTCCATTTAAAGTTCAGGGAGGGTAGAACATCTAAAAGTCACTCAGCAGGAAATGATATTCATCATGTGTATTGATGGTTTCTCTAAGTCATCATTCAGATCATTTTAAACGAGGATGGATTGTCTATCAGAAAAACACAATTTTCAGTTTGTGACCGTTTCTATGGTGAACTTGAGAGTTTTCTTTTGTGAGGATCAGGTAGTTATGGTGCAGATACAGTGCAACAGAAACTGTACAATGTACTCCATACACACTATATGGACAAAAGTGTTTGGCCACACCTGCCTTGTTGGAGGAGGGATAATGGTATGGGGGCTGTTTTTCAGGGTTTGGGTTACAGGCCCTTTATCTCCAATGATGGGCTATGTTGATGCTTCAGCATACCAAGACATGTTCGACAATGCTATGCTTCCAACTTTGTGGTAACAGTTTGGGGAAGGCCCTTTTCAGTTCCAACACACGAAGGTCCATAAAGACATGGTTTGATGAGTTTGGAGCACCTTTGGGATGAGCCAGAACAGAGATTGCGAGCCAGGCCCTCTCATCCGACATCAGTGCCCGACCTCATAAATGCTCTACAGAATGAATGGACACAGATTTCCCACAGACACACCTTCCAAGACGAGTGGAAGCTGTTAAAGCTGCAAAAGGAGGACCAACTACATATTAAAGTATTTTAAATACAATGTCCCTGTTGGTATAATCGTCAAGTGTAGGAATACTTCAGATATTGATACTTACTAGAAGCTATAGCTTCTTATTTACACTGTTGTATATCGTGCACTTGTTAGTTCTGCCGTGCTGTAGATAGTTTAATAGCACAAAGCTTGATCAAGGAGAATGAATGATTCATCAACACACTTGTCATGACAAGATGCCGCGCCGCCATGTTCTGTCATGTCTTACCTCTACCGTCTCCTGATGAATCTAAAAATCGGCAAAGACGTGGATCATTGGTGCAACTTTAACTTAATATAATTTGAACCAAAACTGTTTTTTGTACCAGGCTGTAAACATGTTTATTTCCGCTGTAAAGTTGGACATTTGAACATGGGGACTTACGGAGACTGACTCGTTCTGAAACCAGCCTCAAGAGGACGTTCGAGGAACTGCAGTTTTTGGCATTTTTTTAGGCTTCACTTCACAGACACGGAGGTTGCCACTTGGTTCCAACATTATCTGTTTCTGTATACGGATCTACGTTGTTACCTATCTGTTGTGTCGAGAGGTTGAGACAACCCTATCCTCTGGAGGAATGGCAGAATGGGAATCAGAGTTTCCAGTGGGTTAAGCTGCTGACCATGAACCACAACGTCCTCAGTTTGCATCCGTCATCTCTTTGGTCTCAACTATCTAATAAAAGCAGAAAAAGCCCTGAAGGAACACTAGAAAAAAGTCACTTCAGGGCCTCAGTAGAGAAGAATAACTGAGTTAAAATTTTAGTTAAAGTTCTTCTAAGAAAGTGAGGTCTTGATATCAGCAAGATCAGGGAAAGCAAACAATCCTCCACTCTGTGGCTTTTTTGCTTCTCATCAGCGAGGCTGCTCTTTTTTTTTTGTTTGTTTCACTGGCCATCAGGTCGGCCTAATTAGTTAGTTCTTCAAGTCGCCGATTAGCCTGTTGTGCTGCCAATTAAACGGCGTGTTGAGGCTTCCTCATTGTGCATGCTGTGTGTATTTCTGACTGTACCACACAGCGCCTGCAATGTGGAGGCTGAGACACGCAGAGACGATGTTTGGCTTTCAAGGACAAGTGTATTTTTACACATTGATAGCGCACATGCTGGATTTACACTCACATGTACCCACATTTTCATGACAATAAGTGCTTTTTTTTTACATTCGCCAGTCTTTATACATGTTGTGGACAGTGCGGAGAAAGCTCAAAGGAGGCCAAGACGTCCTTTTGTTGAGAGGTTTGTTGAAGCTTGGCCAAGGAGAATGGAGGATTCATCAAAACACTTGTCACAACATGATGCCGCCTCATTTCTGAAGAAGCTGTCCTCTCTCTCTGATCAGAAGAGTGCCACACTGTCAATAAATGGTCATACTCAATGTATCTATAGTATAAGGTGTTGTCATTATCCCCAAATTCCACCGGGCACGTATGTGACGTGGCCGCCAGAGCTCTACATGGCCGTTCTCGTCAATGTTTCAAACCCTAACAGGCCAACCGTGGTTCATTTGAGAAGCAGGCACAGAAATAGCATAGAGAATCCAGTTGATTTTCAAAATAAAACACCCTGTGCAAACTGTCAAAAGGGAAACGATTACCTACGTAGAATATTTACACACTTAGAAGCACCTACGCCAAGGAAAAACAACCAAATATGAGCAAGTAAACAAAGAATCGCAGGCGAAGCGCTTCCGAAACGCTTCTGTTGGGGTTTGAAGTCGCATGGAGGATGGACCAAAACAGTGTCACGGTGATATGCTCGGTTGGGTTTTGGATCTACTAAACAGGGAAAATGTTTATCTTTATCTGACTCGAGGCTTCTACCTTATGTTACCTATCCGTTGTGTCGAGGGACAACCTTATCCTCTTACCACAGTAATGAGCAAACATACAGCTGCTCCCCAAAACAAACTAAAATGAACACTATCCCTACAGTGACTTCAACACATATGCTAGACCCGTGTAACTCCCATGCTGGAGTAGAAAATTGCCTCACAACACACACATACACCTTATAGATTCCTAGATCGATGACCACAGAGCGTCAGCTGAACTTCCCTGTGAGACAAGTAGCTTTTACTTTGTCTATAGGTCAATACAGTGTCCCTCTTCACCAGCAATCCATAAACCAGTGGGTGGTCTCAGTGACAGGTCTGTTCCTCTGTGACAATACAGAAAACTAAAGCTATCTTTGGTAGTGCTTATTATCTACTGCAGCACTCCTGCACTGCAGCGGCACCATGGAGCCCCGGCAGGATAATGGCCCGTGCAAGATCCCAGTTTAGTGCCTTTATAGATGACAAGCTGTACTGTACAAAGCTGGTTCTGCTGTGCTTAATGAACAAAAAAAACACATTCTTTCATGTAGCATAATCCTGAATTATGGAACCAATTTGGTGCCTGGTCCCACTGGGTCGTCCATGCTTAATGCAGCCCACCGAAATCTGATCTCCAAGCCTTTGCTTGATGTCACATTTGAGAGATTTCCAAACGTCTTGCCGGCCTGCACAACATTTCCTCCTTCCCAATTAGCTCAAACGCTAATGAAGCTTTTTCCTCTGATGACAACGAGCGTTTCACCTCACCGGCTGCACCGCACCTAATTTTATCTCTGCTTCCACGTCTGCCTTTCTTAGTTCCACTTGCTCAGCCAGCCCTGTCCGCTCAATCGGGTGCATGCTAATTAGCTTAGTGTGGGGCTAGCCAATCCCACGGGGAGTGCCACTGGGTAATTAGCTCGTGGCTAATAGGCGTAGCAATGGCACCGGGGAGGCAGGTGGAGACCTGCAGTTGGTTCCAGACAGTTGTTTGTCTCTGGTGGGTCTCGCTGCGACGTTGTTAGAGAATGCGAGAGGATACATTAAGGGAGGCGGAGGCAGGAAATAGAGGAGAGGATAAGAACTGGAGGGAGCAAAAAGGACTGCAATTACACCGACTGTATGTACTGGGTGACTGCATCTTTTTCTGTGGTGTACAGTCTAGCATGTCTCTCATGAACTTGCATATGACCTGAGGCGGGTCGAATGAGCCTCAAGTGGCCGTTTGAGGGTTTTTTCTTGGTCTGAACCCATTGCCTATCGATCGATGACGATTTAGCTTTAATGGTTTTGTTTTATTTCGTAATTCTCCCCTCTCCTTGTCTTTTATTTCCTGCCTTTGTGTTCCACCTGTGTCTCATCACCATGCCTTTCTTTGTGTGTCCTTTGTTTCAGTATTTGCGTAACCGGGTTCTGGATTTTTCATCGTCTGGACTTCTGATTACTGGACTTCTCTCGAATGGATGGATGGGTGGGTGGACGCCTTATTTTGTGTTCATCTTCTTTTTCAGTAATTCTGCTTTTTGTTCACTCACCTCCTACCTTCTCCATCTGCATTTGGGTGCACTTCTTTGAACCAATCTGTCACATTAGCATTAATCTGCTGGCTACACCAGAAGCCCAGAAGACGATACATTTGAACCAACCTGATATTTATATGCATACTTTACATTGTTCTTTTGTATTAGACTGCTTTAGTTGTAGCTTGGTGTACCTAATAAAACTGGACGGCAGAACAAGAAGATTATGTTTAGTATTCCTTCCCTGTTATCTCAACAGCTCTGACAGATAGAGGTGGCTTAGGGATTTCTGAAGAAAAGGGATATTTTAAAACCAAAGAGTGTCACGCCTCCATGGTGTTGTCCAACAGAAACAGTGGGAACCCGCAGTGGGAACAATCCTAAAAGCAAAACCTGCTGGGAGTTGCCTTCAGAAAAAAGAGGAGCCTGGATTTATGTTGTTTGGTTTTTTTTTGGTGGTTTCCATTAGAATGAACGAGAAGAGACTCAAACGTCTTGATAGTAAAAAGACATTCCCGGTCCAAATGACTGGTCCCATCTGAATAAGGGATTAATCCAATAAATCATTAAATAGTGGATCCAAAACACTTTGCTGGATTGCAAAAGAGGAATTCAATCATGTGGGAGGGAGAATGTATAGTTACTAATGAAAGGGGGGCTGATAAAAGCCGGGAGTCGTTGTATGTAGGATGGTGGAGTAGGAAGCAGCTGGCACATTTAGAGACTGATGGGAATAGCTAACAAGGCAGGCAGGCTGATTTTGTATCCATCAAAAGCAAACCGAGGTGATGTGTTCTGCATGGGTACTGATATATGAACTGATGATGATGTATCAGAAGTTGAAAGTCGGTGTTTCTTCGTGCAATGCATCGGACATAAATATTCATTGAGTCTTCATAGAGAGAGTAAAGGTTTTATGTTCCGATCCTCGGTTCTGTAGGAGCAGATTTAATCTACCTGCCATTTTAAATTCCTGTTGCTCAGAGTTTAAAAAATGCTGGAACCTGATAGAAACATCATCTATTTCATCTGGCAGATCACAAATGCATTTTGCTTGTTTGTTTGAGCGCTGAGAGGGAGGAGGTGGACGCGATGAAGAGATAAGGAGCGAGGTGAAAGCGAAAAACAGGCCGGGGACTCTCTCACTTAGTCATTTTAGCTTGGGGCAAGTCCAAACTTGGCCTTGTATAAGGAGGGCACACACACACACACACATTCTTCGCCCACACATTCAGACATTCACATACACACATAAAACAAATAGACACACATACAATAGTGCATTTTCGAGACACGGGCAAATTATTCATTTATGCAGAAAAGGCTGACTCAGGTTGTGGAAATACTCGTGGACTGGTCCAGCCCACGCTCCATTTAACACATTTGAATGAGTTATTGGGTGTATAAATGGACGGTGCAGTCACCTTTTCAACAGACTGTGGACAATGTTTCACAGAGGAGGATGCCCTACATTACACACCGGCCCAACGCCTATTAAACTTCATTACAACCACATCTTGTTCCTCGACGGTGTATTTCGAATTATGACTGTTGTTTAAAGGTGTCGGTGCGCTTTAACTGGAGGTCAACCAACAAATGAAACTCTGTTATAATTGGAGGCCTCGGCGTCCAACAGCTTCCTAAAAAGCAACAATCGGACAAGCACAGCTGCAGAGTTGGTGAATTTCACAGGCTGCTCGCTCTTGAAGCATAACAGAACAATCATATAGGTTTATGTTACCACCAGTTTTAATTATTTCAACCTTGTTTGGCATGACAGATGGCTCTAAATATTACAACACCCATGAGCATCAGCTGATGTGTATTGATCCAAAACCCAAAAGCAAATTTTATTTGAGCTGCAGATGGTAGCACCAGCTTTCATAACACATAATCGTCTGCATAGCATCTTCCCTCAGTCAGCAGCACACGTCCATTAACATAGTTCTAAACTTGTTAATTGGATGTTTGTTGACAAAATGCACCCTGGGAGTCTTAGAACCAACAACTGTTCTTCTTCTTGTGTTGACGATTTGTCCCTCCAAGTCATTATAGAAGTGACTCAACTGGGGAAAATGAATGGTATTCCCAAAATAACTCTTCCCGCTTGGCAAATCTGTTGAATGCGGTCGAGGAAAAGTAGGCAGGCATGGTTTGGACTTCTTTCTCAATCACTTTTTGTGCTCGTGTTCGCAGAAAAATGTACGCTACTGTACCCATTTGTATGATTGTCACGTTTCACCCTCTCAGGTTTTTCATGCCGCCTTTGAGTACAGCTATTTGGAACATTCTCGCCTTCAGCAGCCTTCAGATAACATGTTCTTTGAAATGCCATGACAACAAATGTATACATTTGAAAACATATGCCATGTAAGTCCTTGACATTTCCTTACAGTATATAGATGAATACCTGTGGTTCTACTGCATTCATGCACATAGGCGATTCATTGGGAAACTCTAGAGCATACCAAGAGGATGTTTGTATGTTGTTACCTTGCAGCCATATACCCATTTTATCCAACCTTGACACTTTAATAAGTCAGCTTTGTATTTCTGCAGAGGAGTTGTGTGTTTCCCTTTGCCTTGCATTCACTTCACTTTTCCTTGTTGGTTTGTTTTTGTTCAGCCTCACAATAGCACGACAGTCCACCACAAGTTTCATCTCTGTGGGCCCAGTGAATTAATTGGCAACCCCAGCTGTGTTCGTGTTACGACCGACAGTTCAGGGCCGCAAACCACAACAAAGACAGAACCGGTCCGCCCAAAACACTTCCAAACCTCTTGCCCCTGACTCTGTCTCTTCAGTTTGATCTTTTGTCAGCTGAGAATGTGGACAAGAAAAAGTAATGAAGGGTGAGGGAAAGGACGAAGGCAGGGTTTATCGATCTGACTCCAGAGACTAGAAAGATGAAAGTCAAAGTAAGAGAAACACAAGAGAAGATGCATCCTAAAAACTCTCTGTCCTCCACGATTAAATCAGTGACAGTCAAAGCTATGAATACATCTTAGATATGTTGTTTATTTGTTCTTTTCTACCATCCATCATACGCAATCTCTCCTCATTCATCTGATATATCCAAACTTTGGGAGGAACTTTGGCTCAGTTGACTCTAACCTGGTTTAAGTTGATTGATCCAGGTCCATTTTGGGTCTGGTTCAGAAATTGTTAAGCTCTTAATGAAACAAACCCTTGCTCTTATCTTACATCCTGAATTTAATTTGTATACCGTCTCTTTGGGACAAACTGGACTTCGGTTCTTTGAATGTTTCAATGGTTTTTAGTTTGTTGTAGGTGTCTTGATTTGAAACTAGCTGAACCTGGATGGTTTTGATAAAAGATTACGGATTACATAATTAGATTTGATTTCAAAGCTTGATGCATGGCATGATGATTTTTGTGGCCATATTGGCGCTCTACGGCACAGAGAAATAACTGTAGCATCTGACCCCATGACCTCTGCCATGTGTCATCCCCCTTCCCCCATTCCTCATCACTGGTAATTACTATATGAAGCATGTCATGGTAAACAAAGTGACACATGGGAGGAAACAGTCACCACGGCCTCTCTCCTCTGTGAGCTCATCGTGTTTTGCGGTTTCTGCACTCGCTTTGACATTTCGTTTCTCTCTCTCACACACACACACACACACACTGCGATCGACCCCACCGGGCAAATTAATTAGGGATGCTGCTTTGGAAATGTAGACGGAGCTAAAACAATGTGCAAACCTCAAATGGCTGCAACACACACGGCTTCTGTCTGTCCTTTCTGACCACACACACTCCCTGTGTGGAGTGTTATTGCTATGCAGTACCAGCGAGACTGGGAGAGTTGATATGCCTCCTTCCATTAATCCATCTCCACCTTTGTCATTATGTCCATACACAGACATGTCAAACTCAAGGCCCAAAGGCCTTGGGATAATTTCAGACATCTATTATTAACGGCCTGCTGGTAAATCGCACTCCCGCCGCTCATACTACAAATCCCACAATGCACTACTCAAGATACTGTCATTGGTCAAGACCTGTGCTCCCCCCGCTGCTTCGGTTGTTTATTGACACACTGATCAGCGGTCATGGTTACCTTAGCTCCTGTTCTGGCACAACACCTACATCTTCTCCCTATCAGCATTGCCCCTCGCCCCTGGTCTAAAAAGCTCAGACACCATTCACCCAATTACAAGTCGGTGTAACATCAACATGATGTTTCCGGTAGAAAAGTTACTCACTGTTGCTTTACAGCATCTTTTTTTTTTCTCTTTCTAATGAATCATTTTTGTTCATTTCCATTTTCTGTATCTCCTTGTTTGCACACTTCCTTTAATATCTCCTGTCTCCTCCTTGTCTCCGTCTTCCCCTCTCATTAGATTTGAAAACCCTAATGAAGAACTAACAGGATGGAAAACACCTCCCCACTCCTCCTCCAGCCTCCATTTTTCCTTTCTTTCGTTCTCCTCATCATTTTTTGCACAGCCTTTCTCCTCCTCCTCTTCTCGTCTCTCTGTCTCTCTCTCCTCCACCTCTTCGGCTGCTCTGTCCTCTCTTACAGTGAAATCCACCATTTGGAGAAGAGAGAGAAAAATACCAGAGAGATTTTTTTTTTTAAAGCAGAAGATCTGCAGCACCTGCTCTTGTAAAATGGCTGCAGACGTGACAGTGAAAAGTCATTTTGGAAGCGCAGGTGACATTTAACATCAGGATGTAAAATTGCTGCATTGTTGTAAGAACAGTGGAGACATCTGTTTGGACAGTTGAAGCATGAATGAAAATGGGCATTTTTGTTTTTTGCTGATAAATCTCTCCTCTCCTTCCTCCCTCGCTGTCGTCTCGCTGTCTTTGGCTTCGTCTCCTTCTGCATCTCATAATTTCTTCCTTCCTCTCCTCCCCTCCCTCTCTCTCTGTGGCAATGAATACCGAATCAGTCGGAGACAGACGGTGCGTGGGGTCTCCACGGAGGAAGGGGTAAAAAAAAAAATTTAAAAAACGAGCGCACATGCGTGCAGACATATGCCCGAGCAAGAAAAACCCTCTGTTCTCCCTACCGCACGGACACACTCATGCACGCGTGCACGATGATTTCGCCGCTGATAAATTGTGACAGAGTAATTTTCTTTATCTGTAATCTGCAGTCGCTGAGTCTCAAATAGCTTCTTCAAACATTAGTGAAGCCACGGGGACGCTCTTAGGAGGAGATTAATGGAAAACACACACACACACACACGTGGAAAGACACACACTTTGCATTAGGAGTCTATTTCAGCGTCGTCGCCGCCTTTGATCACGCTGTGAATTCGAGCTTTTGCATGATTGTTTTATATGATCTCTCTCCTTTTATCTTTGCCTCTCGTCACGTCACGCTAAGCTTCTTCTCCCCTTCTTCTTCTTCTTCTTCTATGGCTTCACGTTGCTTTTGATTAACCTAACTCTCGATGTGTTGTAATCTCCTTTGCCTCCCGAGTCCCAAGGCCCTCACGTCGCCAGATTAAAAGTTTCCCCTCGGCAAAGCTGCAGATGCAGATGCTGCACAGTTCTGACGGTAAAGATGTTTAGACTTTATGAGGGTGTGATTACAAAAGCACACATAAAAAATTATGTTTGAATCCGCATTTATAGACTTTAGTGTTCAACAAGGTTAATTTAAAGCATCTTCGTTTGTTTGCTGACAAACCTGCTGTTCCAAGTCTTCAAATGAACCCTGTACATCCTTCCTAGTCCTTAGCATCCTATAAATCTCTTTGTGTCAGGTGTTTAAGAGAGATTTATAACCCTTGTCAACTTGTAATGTCAGTAAATATCACAGGACGATACATTCAGGTGGTCGTCTTTCAAATATATTGTCAATCAAAGTTAGAAAGTTGTTCTATATTATACACTGGGAACTTGGGCATCGTTCAACTTGTCCCCGTTGACCTCTTTTTTTTTAACGCTTTGTTGGATCTTGGAGGTGCTTATAAAATTAGAAATGTTTGACTCTAGAGGTTGATGAGGAGCACCTGAACGCACCATTAGTTTGGATCTCTGTGCGGCTGAACAGTTTTATTTGTAGAACATGGACACATGGTCGACACGACTTTGAAAAAACCCTGAAGGACTTCATGTCAACACGTCCTTTGGTGCGTTCAGCCTCTGGTTATTTTTGGCCCTTTTCATTGTTTGGCTCGAAAGTCATCCCGTTCGTCACTTTGGTCCAAAATATCTCAGAAACCTGTCAATGGATTGTTTGATTAGACATTCACTTTGACTTTGGTGATCAGTAAACTTCTAGTCTTCTAGTGGTTTTGCGTGAAATATCTTCTGAACTGTCATAGCTTTGATCCCTTAACCTTTCTTCATCAGGCCAGACTTTTTATTATGCCCAGTACTTTGGTTTAGGACTAAATACCCTTCTTACATCCACCATGAGGACTTCTGTACTTTCTGGCATAGTGTGCTAATATCGGCAGGGTAGTGTTGTCTCAATTCGAGTATGACCGTTGCTTCTTCTTTGCTGAATTGCAACCATGCCAACCTCGTCATCGTTCAGTCAGTCATAGTTGATCTGGTAACCCATTAGTGATCAATGTGTTGCTTTGTTCATTGACCTGCACTGGAAACTGCACAGAACCTCGTCCGTGTATAGTCATTATAAAGTTGCTGTATTCTTCCTCTAACAGAACTCACCGGTTTCATCGAGACAACTCGTTGTTTGTCATCAGTCACAGTAAATTTCGACACCCTGTCATCTGTTGACCAATAATCATCAAAGCTTTTGAGATTGTGTCACCCAAGAAACACAAAGACTCATAAGCATCAGTTCAGTCGACGATCATAAGCTCCATATTGCAAACCTTTCTCTATCTGTGCCAGCATGCGTTTTACAGTATCAAATGGCAGATGGCCACAGCATTACTCACACAAAACTCTTCAAACTCTTTTGACTCCAGTCCTTGAGAGTCTACAGACCAAGACAGAGCACAAGGACAATGTTTGTGTGAAGAGGAAGATGGGCGGCGTGCCAAACACACCTTTTCATTTGAACAGGGAGGTGATGCATGCGGGGAGCACTTGACGTGTTCGACAAAGACTGACCGTTTGTTTTGCGCCGTGTGGGACGTGACGGCGTTTGTTGATAGAACAACGTGTCACAGAAGAAATATGGCTGCGTAAAAAATCGCTGAAATGAAACTATGCGATGCGAGATTATTGCTGAGGCTGTGTATTGATGATAAGACGAGAGAGGGACGAGTCAGCACATAAAATAAATAAAACCCCACACATTTCATGCATTCTTTGAAATAAGCACTGAATATCCTTCCTGTATTATTTACTGTTATGATTACTACACTCCGATACTTTTGCGGTTGGACACAAAAGATGAACCACGACTGTTTGCTCGCTCGCTCGCTCGCTCGAGGGAAGGTGACACGGGGAAGATGCGGCGATAAACACAAAAAACAGCTCAAGCAATGTGGTGGAGAAATGACAGGACAATTTTTAGGATGGAGAAGGGAGATATGGGGAGGAAGTTTTTAAAGACGGCGAGAGATTAACGGCAGGAAAGTACCAGAACTTACAAATGGGAGAATGAAGAAGAGAGATTTAGAGGTGTCAAGGGTGAGAGAAAGTGATATGAAAATTTAAAAAAGGGGATTTATGGATGAAGGAGAAAGAAAATGTGGGTGAAAGAGGAGGAAGGGTGAAGATTTAAGTATGTGCTTTGAGATTTCTTCTCTTAAGTACGGACAGATGGAAGGCAGTGAGAGACAAAGTACTAAAGTGAAGTTTGGACAGGGAAGGATCAATAAGAAAGACTGGTGCTTTACATCCATACCAAGAGGAAGATGGAAAACTTGATGGTAGAACGGTTGAAGAACCAAAGATGAGGAGAGTGTTAATTTCTCTCCGCAACCCCCAGAGAGGATAAAAGCGAGGAAGTGAAGTGAAGAACAGCGAAGTGCAAGAGACTTTTTGTAAGAGGATTAATGATCGAGTATTTTGTGCAAACGAGTAAAATACATTTAATTTTCTCAAGTATCTTGGCGTCTTGTTCACGAGTGATGGGAAAATGGAGTGTGAGATGGACCGGCGGGTTGATGGAGCTGAGACGAAAGGTAAAGCTCTCGATTTTCCAGTCCATCTACGTTCCAGCTCTCAACTGTGGTCACGAGTTTGCGGATACAAGCGGCTGAAATCGGCTTCCTCCAGCAGGTGGCTGAACTCAGACTTTAAGATAGGGTGAGGAACTTGGACATCCAGAGGGAGCTCGTCTAAAGGAGTCTGCTGAGGTGGTTGGGGCATCTGATTAGGATGCCTCTTGGAACGCTATGCTAAACCTGCTGCCACCACGACCCGACCCAAAGAAATCTGAAGGACATGACCTTTCTTTAATATCTTTTATTCACTTTAACTCTCTATCTCTAAGTATCACGGCTCTGTTTTTATATCCCAATGAGCTTTACTGTGTCCCTGTTGCTGCAGTGGTGCAATGTCTCCAAAGTATCTTTAATTGGACTGCAGCTCTGTCAATCTCAGTCCTTCTTCTTAATTTACCATAAAGTGTTTTCCCCCCTCGAGGAATATTCGCCCTCCTCCTCCTCACTCGTAAGAGTTCTCTTCAATTGATGAGCTAGACTAGCGGACCATCAACTCTTCTTCTTTATGAACCTGCCAGACCTTACCGTCCTTCTAGATAAAACACAGGGTTGCTGACGATAATGTATCATTTTTATTTGTTGCCATCTGCTCATGCCCGAGCCTCATATCGGAGACAGATTGCCTGAATCTCGTAATAGCTCATTTGGTGAAAGAATGAAAGATTCATAAAATTGGATATCAAGCTCGGCTGTTTTTTTTAATGCGAGGCTGAACGGTTGCAGTGAATGTATCCGGTCGTGTTCCATCCCGTCAAATCTCCAACCTTCAACTCAAAGAGAAAGCCTTTTTACTGCGCATGATTGTGAGTCGATACAAGAATTTTGATGCATCTACAGGACATGCCTGTTTAACAAATGTCTCTCTGCCCACTGCTCTCTTCATTTCATTTTCTCTCTCTCTCACACACACACACACTAATGCATGCATGCATACACCCACATGTAGTATGCTCGGATGCCCTCTCACCTGCCATCAAATGACTCACACACGGAGCCTTTGGACTTCATATTTATGCATGTCTGCCAATGCAATTTAAGTCACACAAACACAGTCGCACACACACACACACAGCCGGGTTAAAAGGGTGGAACGAAAGTCTGAGAGAATATTATCTGTGCTGGTCAAGGCTCTAGCAGGCTGGCACTCATAAACACACTCACACACACATATATGCTGGTTTAAAGGGTGTAGCAGACAGGTCTGACGAAGAATATTATCTGCTTTGGTCAAGGCCCGGCAGCTTGACACGCAGACACACACACACACAGTGTCTCATCCTTAATGTGATGTGTTTTCGTCTTTCATTAGGATCCAGTCATTGGAGGCAATTACATGGGTCATCCTGCTTTTTAATGCAGAAATAATGGAGTTGGAGGGAAGGCAGGGAGAGATAGAGTCAGTGAGGAGGCTGCAGGAGATAGAAGGAGGAAGAGGGAGGAATAATGGGCTGACACCAAATGTCTGTCACGCTCGTGCTGCGTGACAATCGAAAACTCAACGAAGAAACGTGTGTGTGTGTGTGTCAGCTTGTGCTTGTTGCTCTCCTGCACCGTAAATTAAAGAGATATCCAACAGATTTCAATAGAAGTGCAGGTCTAGACCGTGCTCTTTATAATACAGTGTACAGACACCCAAGAATTCCCACCATGAGCGTGCACTTGGTGACAGTGGCAAGGAAAAACGGGCAGAAACCCGACCATTAGTGGGACGACATCTGCCAAAAGCAGTTGATGTGAACCACAGCAGCAGCAGCAGGTCTGAACAATCCCCGATCTCGGCGTAGCCACGATCCATGAGAATCTGCGAGGCGAGAAAGCAGAAAAACTCTGGGGAAGAAGCAAAGTTAGTAACATGCATTAATGAGACATGGATGTGTTCAGATGGAGAGAGACGGAAGAAGAGAGGAGCTCGGTGCATCATGGAAAGGCTCCAGGCAGTCCAGACCTACTGTAAAACCAAAACCATGACGGTAAAAGACCGTAAAATATACCTTGAATTATGACTGTCATACTTCAAAACCTTAGTTAAACCATTTTAAGGGAATTTATACAGAATATTTTATGTAGGAGACTGTTATTAAACAGCAAAACACCATAATATTTAACGGCATATTTTACAGGCTTTTACTGTCATGGTTCCCTATTTTTAAAATATGGAATAAAATGCCGACCTTGACCGTACAGTCATATTTTATGGCAAAACCTTTATTTATACGAAGTTTTAAGGGAATTTATACAGAATAAAGTAGTACACAGCAAAACACTGTTAATATTTAATGGCATATTTTAAAAATATGGAATAAAACACCAACCTTAAATATAAAATCAGCAGTGCTAACATCCAAGGTTATATCATATTTATTACAGTAAAATTCTGGTAACCACAGCTGCCGGATTTCTAGCATAAAAACATTCTGCTGGGAAGTTGGACATTTTGACATGGGGGCTTATGGAGGTTGACTCACTTCTGCAGCCAGACTCAAGTGGACGTTTGAGGAACTGCAGTTTTTGGTATTTCCACTTGGTTCCACCAGGCTGAAGATGGACTTGATGGACAGTCAAGCCCTTTCTAAGTGATTAATATTAATGTGGGTGTAAAAACCACGGTGGTTTTGCTTAGTCACCTTTTTCTTTAAAGCTGTTATTTAAAAATCATGACTTAGCATTTCGGCCGGACACTAAAGCTGCTCGTGGCGCTCGGCGAAATCGATTAGTTTGGTGATTGATGTGGAGTGAGTCCACTACAACGTCTGATCTTGTAACTTTTAACCATGACTAAGCGTTTTGATGAAAACTAGAGCATGTAAAGACGTCAAGTATCGATTTGTTGTATTAAACATGATTTAATTTTGCTGGGCGAAGGACTCTTTGAGCTTCTCAACGGGAAATGCTGATCCTTCAGGGGTTAACCAAGATGTAGGTATTGATCGCCAATAACATTCCCTCCTTCGCGTGTGTGTACAGGCAAAGTATTGACTATGCATTGATGACTTAAACTACATGTTTAGAGAGAAGAGATCTCTGAAGAGAGGAATGAGCAAGGCAATCAGGAGAAAGCTATTTGAGCGGAATAAAAGGCTTGCACTAGTACAGCGTGTGCAGTTTTTAATCTATTATACAGTGTAGCTTTGTAAAGAAGCATTTCCTATACGTGGGAAGTCTCTAAGTGTGTGTGTGTGGGGGTCCCATCTGTTTTTCAGCCTCCATCTCCTCGAGTTTGTCCGCCCTTGGCAACAATCTATCTTCCTTCCCATCTGATGTTGCAGCATATCGTTACAAAACTGCATTTCTTTGCTCTCTTTTGTGTTTCGATGTTTCTCTCCAGCTTCTACTCACACATATTCCTCGTCCGCCGTGTCCACTGCAATGCTGCAGAAAGATAAAGTCCACAGCCCCGGTGTGTTACCGTGGTGTGTGCATGCTTTGACAGTCTCATCAACACTTCGGCGGCTCTATGCTGCACATCCTGACTGTATTGTTGCTTTAATTGCTACTGCTGTCAGAGAGGTGTTACCTAGAGATGTAATTACGCACAAACATCCTCCTGTGATGCCTGGATGATTTAATATCACTGTTCTGTAACATCTTTAACACCGCTGCTGTTATTGAGATAAGAGACCTTTTGTGTGTTTAGCAACTTTGGTCCAACTGTTGATGGATTGTCATGAAACTTTGTGCAGCGAATCCCAAAGACTTTAATGATTCTGAGTCAAATATCTCAGCAATGTTTGGATTAATTGCCGGGACATTCATCACTTCCATCACCATAATACCAGAACCACCCAGGGGAGGATCTCAGCTGCAGTCTTAATAACTGGTGGTCCACCGACATATTTTGCCATCAGCATGTCAACACTTTAATTAGTCCATTACTTTAGTTTCTGAGCTGCAAATTAATTAAATTAAACTCCACCAGCCTCTACAACCTCAGGTAAAACTGCCAAAAACTGCAGTGTCTCAAACGTCCACTTGAGGCTGGCTCCAGAAGTGAGTCAGTCTCCATAAGTCCCCATGTTCAAATGTCCAACTTCACAGCAGAAATAAACATGTTTACAGCCTGGAAAAAAAACAGTTTTGGTCTCTGTAGCTAATTTCCCCGTTCATGACAACTGTACTGAGGGTGAATTTATATACAACTCACCTGTTCAGGTTATATTAAGACTTAAAGTTATGCAGGATTAAAGATTAGAAGATTAAAAGTACAGTTGTCCCTCGCTATATCGCGGTTCACTTCTCACGGACTCGCTGTTTCGTGGATTTTTTTCAGTGTTTTTCAATGCTTTTTTTTTTTTTTTTACAGCGTACTGTACATTATGAACGTGCATTGTGTTCTGCGTCCAAAATTGGCTAAGGGAGAACCGCACATGTGTTCTGCGTCCTGTTTAAGGGAGTACTGTACAAAATGTGTGTAAAAAGGTGTATAAAAGTGTGTGGTTAGGGGTTTTACGGCCTTAAAACATGTATAATAATTGTAAAACTTACTTCGCAGATTTCGTTTATTGCGGGTTATTTTTAGAACGTATCCCCCGCGATAAACGAGGGACCACTCTATGGTGGAGTAGTAGGGCCACATTTAAATTAAAACATTTTTTTGGAATTAATTACTAAATATGGCGAGTAATAACGACTTTAATTTCGTAATTAATTCTCGCCATATTTTACTATTTTATTTTCGTAATTAATAAAAAAAAATGTTTTATTTAAATGTGGCCCTAATACTCCATCGTAATTTGTTTACATAAATACATTAGTTATGTATGATCTTGTACCAATGACATGTCACATAAAAACAAATAAATAAATAAAAACAAAACAAATCCAACAAATGAAACGGGTTTTTCATTACGTAATGCATCCTCACTGAAGACAGGAGAGGAGGAATGTTAAAGCGGGGGAAAGTAAACATGTCGATGGCAAGAGAATGCGACCGATTTCGCAAGCACGAATCGGGCTCTGAGAAAAGGAAAAAAATAAAAAGAAGAAAAAGAAGGAAGAATTTCACAACTCACTGTGGGGATCGCTGGATAAAGTTGTCAGCACTTCCAGAGATGCGGTGGTAACAACTAGCATCTCCATCACGCACACCGACACTGTGGCATCGGGAGAGACTGTGCGGGCTTGCTCTGCTATCCACTGAAAAGGACATTGCATCCAAACTGGATTATAGAGAATTTGTTGCTGAGTTTGCGGCCAAGAAGGCAAGGAAAGTGACTCTGAAGTGATTAGTTTCTG
>NC_040024.1:8926484-8952841 GCF_000972845.2 Larimichthys crocea | reverse complement strand
TATTATATAAATACAAATATATATATATATATATATATATATCATATATTATATTATATGTATGTTGTGTGTGTGTATATGTATGTATGTCTGTATGTATGTATTATGTATTATGTATATTGTGTTATATGATATATGTATCACATATATACATATCCATATATATATATGTGTGTGTGCGTGTTTTTTTTTTTTTTTTTCAATAAATCGTCATCTGCGGGGCCAGATATAAACTGATTTGCGGGCCATGCCAACTAACATGAATAATAATAAATTTAAATATATAGTTTGTTTGAGGTTGAAAGCTGCGAGAGTTCACCGCCGACGAGATTCGCGCGATCACCGAGATAGCTTCCGGTAAGGATGCTACATGCTAACGTGTGCGCCCGTTTCATTTTGTTACTGCTTATTTAATTCTTTAACACATCTTGATTTGACCCGTGTTCGGTGTTTGGTTTCACATAGCACGGATTCAGGTTGTTCATCACTGTTTTATGTGGTTGTAATGTTTTAAAAAAAGATCGCTAATCGCGCTAGCCGCATGCTCAATCGCTAGCTCTGCTGCTAACTCGCTAAGTGGTCACCTTGGTAACGGTTGCTAGCAGCACTCACACCGTCAAGCTGCCGTTAATATTATATTTTATATTATATATATATTATATTACAGTATTTACCTTCTGTTCATCAGAGGTAAGACATTTAGTTCGTTTAACTGCCAACATAAATGTTTGATATGAGAAGTAGAAGTTAATCTGAACTGTTATTAAAATTAATATTAAAATGTTTGATTAAAATGTTATTAAGATGCATAAATAGACTTAAACGTTAAAAACATAAATAATAAAGTGTGTATGTATATATATATAACTTTCATGATTTTATTTCTATGCTGTGAGATAGAAATACATGATTGATTGTTCATTGGCATTGCTCTATCTTAAGTAATGTGATGTGTATCTATTAATTTAATCACAATCAGAAATACTTTAATAATCCCAGGGGTAAATTATTTTTGTTACAATACTCCAGTATACAGACAAACAAAAACAACATATGTAAGAAAAGTAACCATCTATTAGAACATATATAATATATATATATATATAATTATTTATATATTATATATTATATAGGGAGGAGAGGGGGGGGGGGGGGGGGAGGGAGAGGAGGAGAGAGGTAGATATAGTTTTATATACATAGTTGTTTTTTATCATTATAATATATATATATATATATATATATATATATATATATACTATATATTATATATATATATTAAAGGTCCAATGGTGATGTGACCGGGATTACACCATCTGCTGTTAACTAGAATGACAAGCCCCTCGCCTTTCCGTTTACCGCTCTCGGTACAATCCCTGTCGGCCCGGACAGTGTGGAAGCCATCGACGGAGATGTTCTGGTCCGAAATGTCTCTGTGAAGCACATCAGACATCACTGTCATACACGCTGTATAAAACATCAGCATGCTCCTTTAATTTCCTGGAAGCCAACGTGCATCAATTATGCATTGAACGCAACCCGGGCTGAACTCAGGTTTCTATAATTAAATTATGTAATATATTATAAATTAAGCTGTTATTCTCTCAAGAGGCGCTGAGGCTGCATGCCAAGTGAACAGCAAGTGTTTAGTTTTGACTAATCACATTTTAATAATTTGCTAAATTAAATCAAGTTTAATTTACTGATTGAGAAGTGTTGCTTTTGCTTTTCAGTGTAACAAGTCCGAGGGTGTTGAAAAGCTTTTCGAAAATTGAGGAACGTCTCGTGTTTATTACTGTTTCAAGTGAGCTTTTTGATTGGCTCCCAAAAAAAAAAGCACAACTTTGGCAACGGGGGATCTAATTAGCTGGCAAATTAACAAACCTTTTTCTTCATATGAAAACTTTTCAGTATCTGGGTGTGTTACTGTGTGAATAACAAGCAGGTTTATATTTTCCCAGATAGAAAAAAAGTGGGAAAAACTTTGAGATCTATACTCGCAACACCTCAAACGTGGCAATATATTTTATTCCGACTATCTGCTGCAGTGGTCTTGACCCTTGTTCTCCTCATATTGGCTACTTGTGATGGTGGCTTATTGTAATAATAGTGCAGGTCCAAGGTGGCTGCCCTTAGGGATCTCGGCTGGGTTTTCTCAGTTTCAGTGTTGCCTTCGACAATTAACTGGAAAATAAAAAAGAGCAGAGAGTCTCTGCAGGAGAGGGAATCAATATATGTTGTTTTTCCAGCAAAGTGTGTCCCCATTAATGCACAAACTCCCAAATAGGACCATTTTTGTTGCTTCTGTGCTTTTAAGTAATGAGAGGTATTTCTTTTTTTATCTGACTAATACATTCTCAGTTCTGAGCAGTCACAAAGTCCTTAGAATCGATGTTTCTAGACAAATTTGCAGTTGCATTTTGAGGAAATGTTGTCATACATAGCAACACATTTGTAGTAAAAAGATGCATGCTGTTTTTACTGGAAGATCACCATAGATAGGTTGTATGTAGCGGGGTTCAAAATGCTTTAATTCCTCTCACCAACATAACTTAATGACTTCGTTCAGCTCATTTTTTTCTCTATATATGAGTCATTTCTTATCAACCATGTGTATACAAGCTACGCCACAGTTCCTGAACACAAAATGAATTTACAAGCAAGCACAGTAACTTGTTCATTAACTTACTTGCAAAGTCGCATCATATCAGTAAATGTATCATCTTCTCATGACCACAGTAAACCAGAGACCCAAGTCTGGACGTGAACCCAGGGGTTGTTCGCCCAGGGCGCAAATGTAGCCAGAACCGGCGCTGGTTACAGTCCTGTAGTTTGTACGCCTGAAATAACTCCTTGTGAATGCATAATGTAATTATGGAACCAAACATGATTTCTAGGAGACAGGGGTGAGACACATTTTCAGGCTTAAAATTTTAAGTTATTTAAGTTTTTTATTTAAGTTTGTCTGGGGTGGTTCCAGGGATGGAAATATTGGTCTGTTGGCCTGTCCGTTGGTTCAGTCCAGTCTAAAATATCTCAACAACCCATTGTGCATTCATGGTCTCCAGAGGAGAAAGTTTCCTGACTTTATAGATCGCATTTGTTGTTTGGAGTGAATCTGATCCCCTTCTTGGAAACAGTTCTTATTTCTATAGTTTATACTCTTTGTACTCATGGAACAGTGCTAACTTGTATCCGTCGTAACTGTCCAAATGGTTTAAAATGTTTAAAGTTTGCGGTTCCTTTCTATGCCCGTTTGTATTTTGTCATTTACTATTTGTAGGCCATTTGCTGCATTCTGTGTTTAGCTGGTGAGCATGGGAAAACATTATACCTATTTACCATCAGCATGTTAGAAACATTACAGTTCAGTACAGCCCCACAGATGTAGGTTTTGTATGTAAATGTAGCTCAGGCTTGCATGGTTGAAAACATAAATATTGTCTCCAACACACAACTACTGATGCAGAGTTTAACTGTATATATTATTGGCAAGTTTATAAGCCATTTATGAATCTGGTTTATTGCGTGTTGTAGGCGTAGCTGCAGTAGCATTAAACAAATCCTCATCGTAAGCAACAGCCACCCGGCCTCTGGAACAATGAAAGCAATTTTTTAAATTGACACTCTGTTAGATTAGATTATATAGCTGTGTATACCTTTCAATTCAGGTTACAGGCTTCAGATTTACATCTCCATTAATCCCTTTGGAATACATGTTACGTGTCACTGCATTCAATTTTTAAACCAACTTTATAGTATTAAATGTTGCTTGAAATGAAGCGATGACCACATTAACAACTCTGTAAAGAGACAATAAAGTTTGTGAGGAGACATGCTCGCAGTGGATTATTCTGTCAGGTCACTGACAGTAAGTGGAGTGTGAAATAACAAGCTCGCTCCTAAGAAGAAATTCAACTTGGGGATAATGAAGTAACAATAAAAGCAGCAGTTTGACAAAACCAAATGAAGCCTTCATGTTTACTGTGATAGATCACCTCAGTCTGTGGGAGACTCTTTATAGTACTGAACAGAAATGAATAGTTGCAAATGGTTTGAGAGGGAAATGAGTTGTGAATATAGAGGCAATGAACAATGGAGTACAGCACAGGCCCAACACCAGAACTCTATGCAATGACCAACACCAATATTTTAACACTTGTGCACAAACCTCTATAGGCAAGCCGTTCCAAAGTTGGCCACGTCTGTGGACGTGGTCACCTTTAGTAATAAACCTCGACTTTAAGGTTGCAAACTGGTTCGTATGGGGTTAAGACTTTCGCTACATTGTTAGGGGCCTGACCATGGCAGGTGTTTTAGTGTAAATATTGGTATTTGGTCAAAGCAGCAGAAATTTTATGAAGATTATGACCTGATAAAAGTACCAGCAGGAATGTGTTTGTTCAATGTTCAGTGTTAGATGTTCTGGTACAGGTACAGTCAGGTGACCATCAAAGTTTGTGGGATACACTGTGTGGGAAACTGTGAATATTTGTACACTATTTGGTGACAGTCCATGGAGCAAGGCGCCAAACTGATAGACCGAGCTTCCATCCACAGAGCATTTTTTATATATTTTTGGTGATACTAGTCCTTATTTTTAATGGTATGCAGAGAAAAAGCTAACAGGCCTACAGGGAGTCTTAACTTCCTTCATGAAAATACTTCAGAACTATATTGGAAGTCCATGCATGAATGCTGGTGATTGAAGAAGAAAATTAAGTTTGGATATTTGTGATTTAATACTGCACACAAAATATTATTATTTCCAACACATCTTTATTCATATTAAGTCAAATTCAAGAACTTTTCTTCTTGTTTCAGACTAAAAAACACGACTCAGATGTCTCAAGTTTGAAGAAAGTCCATCCAACGCCCAAGTGAATGCAACAAAAGGCAGTCTGTGAAGATCAAAACAGCATTCAGCAAAGGTGAGTGACATGTTTTGTGGTTAAAAATATGGCTCAATTGCATCAGGCATGGCTGCGATGTGTTCTGGCTGTGCTGGAGCTGATTGTAGGCCATTCTAGGCAATGGTTGGGATCCCATCAGAAGCATCCAGTCACATCTAGCCAAAGAAAATGACCAAATCTGAGAAAGTTAAGAAAGTCGTCCAAAAAGAGTGTCCGCAACGTCACAGAGCCGTGCCCGGTAGGATCCAGGAGTTAGGTTCAGCTGTGTGCACACACACACAAGCACACGCAGTCCAAAGTCAGACGGTGACCTTGCTTCACAGAGTTTAGAGAAGCTGTAGGCATGTTGAGTGCTGGTTGCAGACACCAGCATTCGATGTTGTGTGCCGCCATCTGTCCACGCACAGGAAAACTCCCACATGAGGGCATGAACACACACACACAGTATGTATAATTCGCTCATGTTTCCCTTCCTAATCATCCCCCTCCAGCAGATGCTTGATTTGCCCTCGCTCCCTCAGTCTTTCTCACCTCTGTCTCCGCTCAGTCTCCATGGCGTCTATTTAAGGGGGTTGCCTCGTACTCGCTCTGTTTCTCTGGAAGTTGCCGCCCTCCGACCAACTTTGACGCAACATTAATTAGCTCAGTTGTTTGTTCTCCTGTTAGTAGCAAGTCTGCTGATACTTAGAGAAATTCTCAACGCTGACATTTTTGGAGAGCATGTCTGACACTCGCAAATATGCACACACACAGTTTTAAGCCAGTACTCTGGAGGATCCTCATTTACATTGTGCTCATCTGAAAGTAGCACACTGAAATAGCTTGGTTTCGAGTTTGAACATAGAATCGTTTATTTATTTTTGGCCACTTGGGGCCAACAGGACTTGTAATCAAAGGTGATATGTTAAACTTGTTAGCATGCAGTTGCTTATTTAAACATCCAGAAATGTTGGTGGTGCAACACTAGTAGTTTATTCAGAGTTGTGTTTGTGGCCCCCTGATGAATTTAAGTTCAACATGAACAGTCTTTTCAGCTCTGTTTTTGGTCTCCACCAACTCCTGAGGGATATATTTGTCTCTTTAGCTGCTAAATGCTACCTGCTACAGCGCTAAACGACTACTATGAGAGCGGCCAGACAGTTAAACTGTTTCCTGATGGACAGTGAAGTAAACTGCTGCCAACTGTAGCTGCTGTTAGCTCAGTTTGTTAGCCGGCCTGTGACTGTCAGAGCACAGGGAGAGTGTTAGCGTTTGTACCACAGGTGTTTTGGGGAGAAGGAGGAGGTTTTCAGGTATTGTGATCGAGAGAATATTGACAGTGGGTAGAGCTGGTGTTGTGTCAGAACTGGAGCTGGGTGAAGGGGGAAATGGAACCGAGCTCAGCAGCCTCTATGGACAAAAGACAGACGGGGACGTTGATGGAGGAAGTTAAAAAGGAGAGTGAGCAAGCAAGAAGACGTCGGACAAGAGTAAATCTTGGACTGACTTTTAGTGGTTGGTGAGAGCTTGGTGAAATAAAAGGCTGAAAGACAGACGCCGAGCTGGGCTGACTGCTGCTGGACTAGTCAGTGATATTAGCTGCTGTTGGTGACCTGGTTGATGTTTAGCTGCTAAGAAAGTTGTCAACTTGCTAGTTTTTGATCATAAGTCAACAAGTACAGCTGTCCAGGAGCACGCTAAGTTGCAAAAATCTACACAGTGTTGCTTCAATATATATATATTTATTGACAACTACATCAGTTCATCTCTTTATGTGCCTAATCCGAAAACCCAGTTTTGTCCTGTCTTAACGTCATTACATTGGTCCTCACAAAGGTGGAAGAACGAGAACACACACATCATTTTTTGAGATGATGTTTGAGCCAATCAGAGTTTAAAATGGGATTGTGGGAACTCTCCTCGCCACCTCGAGCTCACATGTGACGGCGAGACATGATGTACTGTGTCCATCTGGCTGTGATGACTATGTCCTTGTATTGATTCGAGGCACACACACACACATACTACACACAGGCTACACACATGTTCTCTCAGGGAGGAGAAGAGAAAGGTCATGTCTCTCAAGTTAATTAGTCTCTCTAGCCTTCAGGTCTGGAGGATCTTTCCTTTCCACTCCTTGCTTCATGTCTTCCTCTCTCTCCGTCTCTCTCTCCCTCCCTTCTCTCTGCAGTCTACCACCCAAGCGTGAAGGTCAGATAACCTCTCTTAACCGTGTTTATGTCCTGCACACACACACACATACATCCACACACAAGCGTTGGGTGTATTTACTATGTCTTTGATGCTAAAGTCAGAATCAATTGTTTCGTGGAGCTACTAAGTTTAATTACTTCTTCACGCTGGCTGGAAAATGTGTGTGTTTGGAGTGTGTTTCAGCTGGAGGGATCAGCTATAATGAAGTGAGAATTGATCTGATAAAATAAATAAATAAATAAAAACGTGTGTGAACTACCCCTGAAATGTGCTACGACAGAAAGCTACTTATTTACCTTCAGATCTGTGACTTGATAGACGTGGGGAGTGCAGAGCTGACCTTGAGTGAGACTTTCTAACTTTATTTATTTATTAAAGGCCAGCCACCTTTGCCAGGTTGCTGTGAAGTGAACCCAATGTGGCAGTTCTTCAAACGTCCACTTGAGGCTGGCTCCAGAAGTGAGTCAGTCTCCATAAGTCCCCATGTTAGACAGCAGAAATAAACATGTTTACAGCCTGGTACAAAAAACAGTTTTGGTCTCTGTAGCTAATTTCCCCGTTCATGACAACTGTACTGAGGGTGAATTTATATACAACTCACCTGTTCACATTATATTAAGGCTTAAAGTTATGCAGGATTAACAGTGTTACGTCATCCTGTGCCCTTTTCTTGTGGTTTTCCAACTAGAGAATTGGCGCCACCTATTGCTCATCTCATGAACCAACTGCTATTGGTGGTAGCAGATGGAAACAAGCATTTCTCTTTACAGTAGCTCTTTAAAAACTTGTCACGGATACAACCACTGCACCCCTCCAACACAACTGAGCATCTGTCTCCAAATTACCTGAATTTAGCAGCAGATTATTTACTGTATTTCTTTCCAGGGTAGCTAAATGATGGATATGTCTCTTGGCTGCTGCCAGGAATAAAGAAAAGGGAAACTAATGTTCTCAGAATTAGCGTCCTCAGCGGTAGTTCCGCTGCTGATTTGATATGATGTTCAGTTATATGAACAGGCTCCACTCGAGGTCCGTTCAAGGTTGTTTTTTTGTGTGTATTAAGTGTATTAATGGATTGAATCGATTTGGTACTCGGAGATATTGAAACACTGGGCAATTACAACCCTCTATGGGATGACATTGACTGTAAATGAAATGACAATTACTATGAAATATTGATAGATAGGTTCACAGAGAGGAGAGTATGCAGCTTTGTGAATGCGTGTATATTGTGCATGTATGTGAGTAGGTATTGTGTGCATATATACATGCATTGATTTCTGTTTCTGTTCTGCTTTGATTTGATTTCCACAAAGAAATGAACAGTCCCGTCACATCATGGATCTATTTTACCACTTACGCCTCAGACGTCTGATTGTAGAGGGAGCACTCTAAACTGAAAGCAGCTGCAAAACAAAGGAAAGGTTAAGAAGGAGACTTGAGACACAGACTATTGCTTTTTCTCTCCCCTCCTGCCTTAGTACAACTGTCACGAACACTGATCGTTTGCTTTGCTCTAATGCATCTTTGAAGTTGACATGGCTTCAGCAGCAGAGTGCTTTGAACATCTGAACTCCTTTTATGTGTTTGTATTTAAGGGTTTTTAAAGTAGTTTATCTGACATGCGGTCAAAACTCTGGGTTTTCCATTGATTTGAGCGGGGGTTGTGCAGCCAACAGTGGAGAAATTAAGACAGATTACACTTTTGTAGTAAACTCTACAGTCAAACCTCCACAGTCAGCCTAAAACGTCTCTCTGAAACTGAGACTATCCAGGTGGATTCATGGACTAAACTCTGATACTCTACCTGTTGTGTTCTGGCTTTGTTTATTTCATGTACCCAGCTTCTAAATCTGAGTCTGACTCGCAATTTACGGTACAAAATAGAGACACGAAGAAGTTTAATTTGGTTTGGAGCAAGCAGTGGTTGAGCGACATGGACAGTGAATGAGAGTGAGTGAGCGCCAGCATCGATAAAGCCGGTTCATCAGCAAAATTAAGTTATTTCTCGATTGTTTTACTTACCTTGCACAAATAGAATACAGGTAGAAGACTTTATTGTTGCCAGGTAACGGAGAGCTTTTGGATTTTTTTGTGTGTGTGAGCAAAAACTTTTCAATTATGATTCAAATACGAACTAAGTTCCATTTCTGCTCCCTGTATTGTACTTTCACTGCCAGCGGTGCCAAAGCCTCGGCATCACAGTCATCGAGTTAAAGCGTTTTGCACAGAGATACTTCACTCCTCTTCATTACTCAGCTTAATTGTGGTTTAGAGCACTTCAGATAGTTATTTCCTATAATCTGTGTGGATTTAATGTCTGGGTCTTGACTCAGCTATCTGAGGAATTCAACATTTCCAATGTCTTATTGATAAATGTTTTGCTATAGCCATGGAATCGGCAATAAAGGTATCATTTGTTCAGCAGTATTGTGTAAAACCTCTGGATTTTGACATATCTATACTTTAACAACTTTTAATGATGTGCAATAGCCCCTTTTCCCCCAACACTTGCTGTATTTGGAAGCAGTCAAAGGTCTGCTTGTGTAATGTATCTCTGGCAACTGCCACTGTGCCCAAAGTGCCACTTATGATCCCAACCATGTGGAGGTTTAATAGAGGTCACTGGGACACGCTTGATTAATGAGGACGTCCTGTGGTGCGCACATATGGCTCAATCAGGCTCAGATGATTTGTTAATTTTGTTTGATCTTCACATAGTGAACACATGGATCAACTGTACGACCACAGAGGTACAATCAAACCACAATAAAAGAACATTCAAGAGATCAGAGTTAATGATATGATTGTAGGTAATGGGGATGTACAATATATTTTCATGGTGCAAATTTACTTATATCACCAATTTATTCACCATGTTTCACCTTTCTTATCACGTTATTTGACCAAGAGGCAAATTTCTATTGACCTTAAAAGGTAACATTAATATTTTTAAACCATATTTCCTCATACTTTCGTGTCGAAGTGACTAAAAACTTGAGGTCTGCAATATTGAATCAATCTAGAAAGTACATTGTTGGACAAGAAATCAAATAATAAATACAGTACAGTACATCAAATAAGCTGCCTGACCAGAGTCCAAATGTCCCCAACAAATTACTGGTTTTCAAGTAAGGTCTAGACAATTTTCTCTTTGCCAATGCAAAATAAGCAAAGAACAAAAGAGTCTTGCCATGTGTTGCATTAGCCTGATGAGCTAATTTTCAGTAATGGATAAGATAAATCAAAAGTACAGCTTAAGGTCTGAAATTTGCCAGTAAAAGCCAGGTCCAATACTGGTACTTGTGTGGATATTTTACTTGGCCAAATTGGTGGATCTCAGTCCGAGCCCCTCACACAACTTTGAGTCAACAGATTTTCATTTCATTTCAATAGATTTCTCAGCGCTCCTTGGAGTTTTCGCGTTGGCCCCAAGCCCATTTGTATTGCGAGTAGATATGCAGTGCACAGTAAAAATAGGGAAAGAAGAGGGTAGCGTAGAGTGTAATGAAGCAAAAATATAACTTCAGGTCTCATTGGGGTCTCAGGTTTGCTTGTAACTGGCAGTTTTTGTCAGGTTGGGTGTTAAACACGCTGGTACAAGTTTGGGACTCCCACACCATGACACTGTCTATGGTGCTGGTGTAGTTTTTGGCAATGCTTTGACATCCTTCTCGATGTAATGTTGGGAATTCAATAAATTACCATTGTTCCCGTATCTGTCAGAATGTCCAACCCTGCTGGCATGTGATAATACTTTTTGTCTTGGCAAGTAAAGACAGCAAAACTGCAATTATTTGCCACTTATCAAAAAAAATAAACTATCCATCTTTACCTCAAATGTGGACGTGACTGCACAGAAACTGCACTCATTCCCATTAATTTCAGTGAGGGGAACATGGCATTAGCTTACTCAGTCCTGACAGGGGCTGCAACTCAAAGACAGATGAAACACTTCTTGGGGTTTTCTTGGATCTCCCGTCGCTCTTAAAGTAAGGCAATCGGGTCTTAATTGGCAGCCACAACAATCACTCCTCGTGGGCTCCTGATTGCCATAAATAAAGCTAATCAGCCTATAAAGGCTATTTGACTAGGGACACACAGTTGACAACCCATCACTGCATAGCTTCTGGGTTGCTTAAACCCAAATTAGCTCTCCTCACACCCTCTATATTTTTAAGCAGAGGGCAGACATGTGTCACCAAGTAGTTGACGAAATCCGTGTGGTTATTCTAGGTGAACACGGTCCATTATACTTGACAGATTGCAGGTGGCAAAATGTGGATCCTGTACTCTGTTGAAATATCTGATTGGGGAAGAAAAACTAGAAGCTTAGAAGCACCCCTGAGAAAACTCCCTAATTAAATGTACTTCGGCTGCATGAATGTGAATGGCCATATGTTGGAGCGAAAGCTGCTAAAAGAAACCCACAAAGACGCCTCGATCGATCCTCGCACCTTCATCGTAAAAGGTAGTAAACACACGGCTGTCATACACATACTCACAGAGTAACTGCTCGCCTCCAGGCTGTCTGTCAAACGCCGTCTGGTTTTATAATGACATGCTAATAAGGCGCTAACGACGGAGAAAAAGGAGCTAACAAGCTTTGCAATTAAAATGACCGAAGATTCCTCGCCTCCCCTCGGTTCCTCCACCCAGAGGGGGGTCCGGGTGTTTTGTCAGCCTTACTCAATTGAAGTAGTTTTTATAGTAGAGCCAGGCACACACAGGAAGTATGTGCAAAGAGAGGAAGAAAGTGTTGCGTCGAGTGTGTCTTTTATTTATTCTCCAATAATGTTTCTATTTAAGAGTGGAAGCTCCCTCGGAAGCTCTTCACGCGCATCATCTCTTTCTTTTGTTGCAAATGATGCAAAAATACAAGGTCTAATAAAATTCAAATCGAGCTGAGCGGGATCAATAGAGCACAAAAGAGGAAGGGGAAGGAGATGAGGAGATGGTCCGGTTAAAGTGGGATAAAAGGGGTTTAGCATGTCCGCGGCGTTTGCATAAATTATCGAACGCATCTCCCCTGCTGACTGTCGCATCGATCCTCTCGACGGCCGTTGTTAAATATGGACTTGAAGAGAAAGGGGACGGTAGGTGGACTCATTTTCATGTAGACAAAATCAGCCAAGGCCGGTCGACAGCGACTGCAACCCAACCGTGAGGGAACCTTTGTGTTGGTGTGCGCTGCTTTTGCTTTTGACCTTAGAAAAAGCTGCACTGTCTATATAAAGCCACATCTCCTCGTCCACTATCTGTGTTTGTCTTCTGAAAGGATGGCCTAGAAAGCAAACACACATAAACACACGCAGGAAGCCACAACGCCTTGTAGAGGCATCGCGGCTTTCCTCCCCAACAACCAAGCCAATGCATTTTTCGGTGACGGCTGCTTAATAGTCTTTGAAAGACTAAAATCTTACAGGTGTGTTTCTCTTTTGTTGTTGTGGAGCTTTGGCTTCGAATCACTCGGCCGTGGAAAACAGGCGAAGCTGTCGGGAGGAGATTTACAGCCATACAAAGTCTCAGCTCTTAATCTGCCTCGCCCTCGACCAAAGTTGTCAGGGCAGCGGCAAGCATTAAAGGCTGTCACATTTATGAGCGCTCGGCACTTTCAGTGTTTCCGAATCTATGTGCTGAAAAGTTTCTGAATCAAGTCCAAGGTCAAGAAAAACTCCGAGCGTCATTTTATGGGGTTGTAAATTCTCCCTGAAAAAGTTGTCTGCGCTTCGGCAACTATTTACAGTCTTGACATCTACAAACCGTCGAATTTTTCACAATAATTTATATTCTGTGCTATGAACATTTCAACATTTGCTGGATGTAGATGTTCTTACACAGCTACGAGGGTGTACAAATTCAGAGCATGAGTGCTGGATGCAGCAAAAAGTACATTTCTTTTTTATAGGACGGCATAGAAAAGACGGCAAGGTCGCAAAATTATTCATCTTCTCTTCCCTCACCCTGTCTTCTCCTTGGACATTGGAGCCATCAAGTGCCACACACACACACACAGTAATAGTATTAAAGGGGTGGATTGAAGGTGAAGGCTCCAGTATTGCCATGTCCGTCACCACAAAGACACGCTTCTCTCCTCCTGTCAGCCTCTTAGAGAAAGACGGGATGGGAAGTTTTACTTTTGATCATATTGCGTGTCAGTTTCTCAACAGTCAACATCAAATACGTTAGCCCTGCAGGTATAAAATTGGCCAAAAGTTTGCAGAACACCTGCTGTCCACAGTTGCTGCCTTTGATCGTGTCTTTTTCATGCCTGGGCCTCACACATCGGTTTAAAACCTTAACTGCTCTGCAGAGAGCACTGACCTCCACCCCGTCCAACACCACTGGGATGAGCGGGAACGCCCCCCAACATCCCCCCCTGGTGAATTCAAGTGAACGCAACTTTGTTCAAGGGTCCACATACTTTTGTAGAGTACGTGACTGCCAAGCGTTGACGTCCGTACAACTAACTAGTGAAGCTTATTTTCATTATCAGTTCATCTGTCAATCATTTTTTGGATTGAGCTGTTTGAGCTGTATTTTAGATTTAGAGAGATTTTACGGTGGAAACTGCCAAACCACGACAGTAAAACAATGTTCCATGAGACATGACTGTGTTTTTCTGAATACAGAAAATCTTTATTTAAGCAACATTAATCACATTCACAAAGCACTACACATAACACACTACATACATACACGACACTACATAAGCAAATAACCCAAAAACATAAATACGCCCAGGAAAACTAAAATACAGGTAACACCCCTAAGAAAATCAAGAAGATCCCTCGAACTCCACCAAGATCGTTTCTTCCCCTGTTCAGCGATGAAAGCTCTGGTGTGAGTCTGCAAACACTGGGCGATGTCGGCATCAACGGCTGCGTCCTCTTGCAGAATGACAGTCTGCACCAGTCCTTTGCTGCCGTACCTCTTCTGCAGATCTTTCTGCACGGCCTTGCACACCTTCTTCATGTCCTTACCGTCTGCGGAGAAGTTTCCCGTCACAGTGAGCCCCTCCATGGTCTGGCTAACCAGAGTCTTCATGTGGGCCACCCACTGCTCCTTGGTACGGCTCTGCACAGTGTTACACTTGTGTAACAGTCTTACGGTCAGCACGGTGACAAACAGACGAAGCTGCTTCTGAACGTCTGTCTCGATTGGAGACTCGCAGCCAGAAGCAGAAGCAGCTGCAGGCTCGGTGGTGTTCATCGGGGAGTTCATTGTATCCATAAGAGTCGTCTTTTCTTCTCTGGGATCCTTGAATCTGGTGAGTTTTCTGTAGCAGTGTTGGTGTACTTATAGAGAAAGTCCAGATGAAAGGCTCTAGAATGTGTGACATCACATAAGACACGCCCCCTAGTTACCATTTATGGGCATATCAAAGACAAACATAAGACACGCCCCCTAGTTACCATTTATGGGCATATCAAAGACAAACATAAGACACGCCCCCTAGTTACCATTTATGGGCATATCAAAGACAAACATAAGACACGCCCCCTAGTTACCATTTATGGGCATATCAAAGACAAACATAAGACACGCCCCCTAGTTACCATTTATGGGCATATCAAAGACAAACATAAGACACGCCCCCTAGTTACCATTTATGGGCATATCAAAGACAAACATAAGACACGCCCCCTAGTTACCATTTATGGGCATATCAAAGACAAACATAAGACACGCCCCCTAGTTACCATTTATGGGCATATCAAAGACAAACATAAGACACGCCCCCTAGTTACCATTTATGGGCATATCAAAGACAAACATAAGACACGCCCCCTAGTTACCATTTATGGGCATATCAAAGACAAACATAAGACACGCCCCCTAGTTACCATTTATGGGCATATCAAAGACAAACATAAGACACGCCCCCTAGTTACCATTTATGGGCATATCAAAGACAAACAACTTCAAAGGTGATTTGTTTTGATCTCTAGGGTTTCCATGGCAACCCCCTGCTGGGAAATAAAGCCAACTGCAGTAAAGTGTCAAAAACTGCAGTTCCTCAAACGTCCACTTGAGGCTGGCTCCAGAAGTGAGTCAGTCTCCATGAGTCCCCATGTTCAAATGTGCAACTTCACAGCAGAAATAAACATGTTTACAGCCTGGTACAAAAAACAGTTTTGGTCTCTGTAGCTAATTTCCCCGTTCATGACAACTGTACTGAGGGTGAATTTATATACAACTCACCTGTTCACATTATATTAAGGCTTAAAATTATGCAGGATTAAGAGCGTGGACGCTTTGACTGACAGGTAGGCATCGTTAAAGATGACTTTTTTGAACAACCAGCCGTCATTCAGTCCTCCTCAGGTCCACCGATGATCCACGTCTTTGCGGATATTTAGATTAGCTGGGAAGAGGCAGGACTGCCAAAGATGGTGGCGGCCAGAGCCACAGTTTTTGAGCTTCAAAACGTATATATACTGTTTATCGTGCTTATAGGAACACAAAATGGTCTTTTCTGTCTCTTTAAGGACATGTTTTAGAATAAAAGCCAACTGAACAAGAAACACATTAACAAAGACCTTTCGACGAATCGACGGCTGCAGTTTGTTCAGCTGTTACGGAGATAGTTGTTATATTATACAAATAGTTTCAATTAAAGAATTTGATTGGTCAACTAGACAATTTGATTTGTGTCCAAAAATATCAAACATTTTGATTATATATTTGACTTAAGCTGGAAATTGTTGTATAATTGCAATATTACATTTGAGGGTGCGCTTTATTATCACTATTGGCAGAGATTACGTGTGACCGCTGAAATCACGATCACGTGATTCTTTTGCGTTTTCGCAAACGACGTGGCTAAAATATGATATAAAATGTTTTGTGAATTTGGTATTTCAAGGTCAAGACTGAAGACAGACCTGTAACTGTCGTATTTACATTTAATTTTCTTCCTAATAGCGAATAAACGCTGAACTACATCTTGGCATTTCCGAGTTCCGGTCGTTTAAAGACATCTATTTAATCCGTTTGTTATTGAGTCATGTCTTTATGCTGGAAATGTCGCACATTTTCATTTCTCAGATGTTCTTTCATGCGTGATATTTTGAATATTGCGGCTAGTTGCATCACATAAACCATCACCAACACCGCCACCAACACCGCCGCCGCTCTGCCAGCAAAGATTAGTCAGACAACAACTTTAAAATCATCCAATAATGCAAACGAATGAGTTCAATTCACTGTCAGCTGTCTCTTCTTACTCTGTGTGTGTGTGTTTTCATTAATTTTATATCCTCTCCCAGTGATCGCTTTGTGTCTCTGTGTCATCACTGTCTATCTGCGCTGTGGCACATTCGATTTAATTGGCTTTTTATTGGCGCACACAATCCAGAACCCACATCCAATCTGTGTCCAATCACAGAATGGATGCAAACACAAGGATGTAGCTTTTACGTTACAATAATGCACAGTCGTCATCGGACGTAATGCAGCATGAAATTAAACACACAGTAAATTAGTCTCTTTTCCTTGTGCGTATGTGTGTGTGCATTTATTTTGTGTGCAGTCTATTTTTGTACGTGTTTATGCTTTATTGCTTTTTTTTGGACATATTGAGTTGACATCAATATTTAAAGAATTCCCTCTTCCTCACTTCTTGTTTTGGCTTTTATTCAGAAGTCTTGGGGGTTACAGAGGAGATGAGATGGGATAAAGGGAGCACGGGGAGAAGGGAAGGTCAACAGAGTCCCGAAAAAAAAGTCAGCGAATTTTAATGGGTAACACAAGAAAGAAAGGATGGGAAAAGGATCCAGAGATTCAGATTTTTAAGAGCAGACCTGCCTGGATCAACACTCCTTTGAATATGTTCATTAATTCTGTCATAAAGATAGAATAAAGATGCTAAATTAAAAGAGGGATGGGGCGACCTACACACACGCACACTGAGAGAGATGAGGTGATTAAAGAGCGATGATAAATCAGTTTTGGCAGTTGTTTGTGTGCCCTCGAGGTAAGTAAACAACAAAGTTGGCTGATAAATCACTGTCACTATGTCCTCTGCATAATTCAACTTAAATGAGGCAGCACAAACACACACATGCCGTGCTGTAATTAGAGAACAATTATGGCTAATTGCATGACCCAATACTGAAACCAAGATAATTTAACCAGTACTAGTCACGACTGTCAGTTATTACAGTTACACATGCATTCTTAATGTGTTTGATAATATATATTTATTTTTCTAATTGCTAATTATAGAAACTTTTATCAGGAAAGAAAGACACAAAAATGTAATTAGCCACCATGATATAGCTCCTACTTGCTAGTAAACCTAGCAGTTGTTAGCTGATATTATATTAGTCGTTAAGTCACTGCTACTATCACATTAGCTTTTGGCCTGAAGTTAAATTGCAATTGCCAATATTACATTAGCCTTGTACGTCATTAGAAGAGGATTAATTAAAGTACCTTTCTCTCCTGTGAGACAACGGTAATCAGAAATCAGAAATACTTTAATAATCCCAGGGGGAAATTATTTTTGTCACAATACCCCAACAAGTAATCATATATATATATATATAATATCATATTCTATATATATATATATATATATATATATATATACAAGAACAAGTTACCTTAAATAAAGTGCAACAAATGGAAAAGTAATTGTCCGTGTTAGTGTCAGAAGATAAATATTAGCTCTCTGGCCTGTTAGCTGATATTAGATTGCAAGTAACTCCTGTTAGCCAATAGTAGTTTACATGGTGTTTAATAGTGTTATATAATAGTATTATATATGATATGTTATATTAGCTTTCTGGTTAAATTGATAGAAGATAGAAGATTTAGCCTAGTTCCTTTGCAAATAGCTTGATAATGCTAATGACACATTAGCTTCCTGGGCTAAAATTAGCTTAGTCATGCTATTTCTATATTAGCTGTGTGCCTTGTTAAATTACAGGTAACTTAACCAAGCTTATATGATGTTAGCTTTATGTCCTGTTAGCTGACAACAATAGCACCCAGTTAGCTTAGCTTCTGTCAAACTACGAATTGTTTAGTCATGCTATTAGCGGATATCACGTTAGCTTTATGGCCTGTTAGCTTATGTTGGTAGTGTAGTTGTACACAGTTAGTTGCTGTTAAACTGTAAGTTGTTTAGTTGATAATGACACATGGGCTAAAATGAGCTTAGTCATGCTATTTCTATATTAGCCTTGTGTCTTGTTAAATAGCTTAACCAAGCGAATATGACCAAGCATATTTTTATTTACTTATTTATTCATGTTTATTTTATTTATTTTATCTTGTGCGGGTAGTGCTTTTTATTCATTTTATTTTTTTAAATTGTTTTCTATTATCTACTTCATGTTTTTATTGTGTTCCTATTGTTTTATCTATTGTGTTTTATCTTGTTGTGCAGCACTTTGAAAGCCTTGTGTTTGCTAAAATTGTGCTATATAAATAACGTGGATTGGATTGGATGATGTTGATGACTGACCCATTAAATAAATATCAACAACAAGTACATTTGACAAATCAGTCTCACTAATAGTTGTGACTGAATTGAAAATTTCGACTTCTTTTCTAAGCTCTTTACGAACACGATGTCTCAGTTTTGTGCCCAGTAAGTTTATGACGTTCCTCCAGAAAGCTGCTATTTTACCTGCTGGCCCTATTAGCTGATCTGGGCCAAGAAGGAGAATACATCATACATCATACTTTAAATCCTCCACCTGGGGCTGTAATAAATTTGGTTTGGAAAGACCCCTATGATAAGGTGTACAGCTTTTATCACAGTAGCTCACTTTTATTCATTAGAGAAAGAAAAACTGCACAGTGGAGCAATCAAAAAAATAAAAATAAACATTTTATTTTTCTACCCTGAGGTGAAGAACTGCTACATGCATTCAAAGTTATTTCATGCCTCCCTAAAAGATCACACCTTCAAAGGCTGAAAAAACAAAGGAAGCATATTTGACCGGAGGACACGCTTGGTACAAACAGTTGTTCATAACTGAATAAGCTTCCAAAGAAAAACGAGAAAAGCATTATCTGTGAAACCATAAAACGAGCTCAAACAGATTACGCATCAGTGATTCACACAAATACTCACACAAACATGACGGATAATGCGAGCGAGCTTGCATAGATAAATTCAAACACTATTATAGAATGCAAACGATTCGCAGTTGGCAAACATGAACAAATTGTCTCCGTCTCTCTCACTGCCGTGGGAGCATAAAGCTCACTATAGCCTGTAAGCTACAGAGGTGACCCCGCCATGCAAGAACGACAGAGCAAATCAAGAAACGGCGAAGACGAGACGGAGACGTTGATGATCTTATCGCTCGGGAGTCAACGCGGGGACGACTCGGCAATCAAATGTTTATTACGGAGCAGTTTTCTGCTCTTATGTTTTGCCCTCATCTTTCCAAGTCCATCATCATTTACATTTGTTAGGTTTGGCTGACGTTCAGGGAGATTTACCATATTGTTCAGGCTACTGGGTTGTCGTGCCAGAACAGGAGCTGGGTAAGTGGCAATGTAACTGGGCTCAGCAGCCTCTATGAACATAAAGACAGAGGAGAAATACTTAATTTCATGTCATTTATCAATAAATGTAAAAATAAAGTTTTATTATACGACAGTTACTTCCAACCATTTGATTATAAGCCAATGACATAAAACGTTAAAAAAAAAACTCTCTCCAATCAAGACAGACGTTCAACAGCAGCTTCGTCTGTTTGTCACCATGCTGACCTTAAGACTGTTACACAAGTGTAACACTGTGCAGAGCCGTACCCAGGAGCAGTGGGCGGCCCCCATGAAGACTCTGGTTAGCCAGACCATGGAGGGGCTCACTGTGACGGGAAACTTCTCTGCAGACAGTAAGGACATCAAGAAGGTGTGCAAGGCCGTGCAGAAAGATCTGCAGAAGAGGTACGGCAGCAAAGGACTGGTGCAGACTGTCATTCTGCAAGAGGACGCAGCCGTTGATGCCGACATCGCCCAGTGTTTGCAGACTCACACCAGAGCTTTCATCGCTGAACAGGGGAAGGAACGATCTTCTTCTGGTTGGAGGGATTTTTTGGAGCTATTATTCGGATGTTTTCACAAGTCAGTTTTATATGTTGTGCAAAAGTTATTGTATCTATTTTTTATTTCAAACTTGTTCACACATCTGGTGGGAGTCACCATTAACATGCAGACTGCCATTTTGCAAGAGGATGAAGCCATTGACACCAACATCGCCCAGTGTTTGCAGACTCACACCAGAGCTTTCAACGCTGAACGGGGCAAGGAATGATCTTGTTGGAGTCGGAGGGATGTTTCACCATAAAATCTCTCTAAATCTAAAATACAAACATCTCAATCCCCCGCGCACCTACCATGACGCGGCAGTCTGTGGAGGGCGGTCGCCTGATTCAGATAACCTTCCGCAACGATTGCAGGCTGTATTTGACAGCGGTCATTATGTTTACCAATACCCGAAAAAAAAAAGCAGGATTTCTGGAATTATCCGGAAGAATCACACCCCCGTGTTATATTAGCCTAATACGCCTGTGAGACAGTAATAATTAATAATCCCAGCTGGAAATTATTTTTGTTACGAACAATATATATATAGATATATATATATAACTATACAGGGCTCTAAATTAACACCCCCAACCCGCAAATGGGGGTGAAAATTCATTTTGCCGTGTAGAAAAAAAACCTCACGAGCCAGCTTGGCCGGTGATAATAGGCACTTACCATCTAATTCGGCGGACGCGTGAGCGCAATTTCTATGGGAACCCACACAGCGCGTGCTCCACTCAGCAGCGTGTGCTCTCACTGCCAAACAGGCTTCCTCTCCTGGGAAATCCACCGGGCCACCGCGGTGCGTTGCGTGAGCGGGGCGTATTGGTCCGTCCTGCACGCGACTTTTCGCAGAAGTTTTCAGAAGCGAGCGTTTAGACTCCCAGACTTTGTTTACTTGCTCAGATTTGGACATTTTCCCGGTGTATTTTTTTCTAAACATGCTTCTGCATGTGTAAATATGCTACGTAGTTAATTAGTTTTTGCCTTTTATTTTATTTTATTTTAAAAATCCACGGATTTCTCTTTGCTTTTTCTGTCTGGCTTCCCGCCCTGCTTGAGGTGCTCTGGGAAAATTAACGCGTGCTGCGCGCAAGTTTTAATGTTTTTTTTTAATTGATTTTTTGTTATGTACAAAAAATGGGTCATATTAGACCCTGAAGTTAATGTAAGGGTTAAAGAGTAATCTCATAATCTTCTGTTTTAGATTGCAGCTAGGGCTGCACGATAGGGGCCTATAACCATATCTCGATATTTTTAAGCTATATCGCGATATACGATATATATCTCGATATTTTTTATTCCTTCCTGTAAATCACTATGAATGTTTAAATTCAACCCTTTGATGCAAAAAAATAACATCAGTATGATGATTCACGTAACCCTCATTGATTAAGTAAACGGCGCGTCCGCTGGTGTTGTTCCACTTCGACAATCAGTCTCTCATCGTTCATGTTGAGACCCTTTGATCGATTGACTGCTCACCTGGTGCCACCGGTCATGACGTAATGTTGATGTGAAGTTGTGATAAGCTACATGAACTGCATATTGTGTTTTATTTTGAAAGGGAGCGGAAGTTTATTACGTTGATTCTGTGTCAGATTTCCTGTCTGGTGCGATCTGCTCTGTTGAAATTTACGAGGTTTAGCAGCGGCTCGCGTCAAAAATAGAAATGCTACGGAATGCTCGCGTGGGTTCAGAGAGACTCTTCTGAGACTCTCCGCGACGCGCCCTGCGTGAGTGCTCTCATTGACTAGACTGGCAGCGATCAGCTCCGGTGACCGCGGCGCGACCCTCCGGTGCTGCATGCTGTGAGGAGCACCAGGAGTGAGTGACACAGGCAAAACTCCGGAGAATAAAATACATTGTTCTGTATAAATTTTCTTATTAATGTTGCTTAAATAAAGATTTTCTGTATTCAGAAAAACACAGTCATGTCTCATGGAACATTGTTTTACTGTCGTGGTTTGGCAGTTTTCACCATAAAATCTCTCTAAATCTAAAATACAAATCACCTTTGAAGTTGTTTGTCTTTGATATGCCCATAAATGGTAACTAGGGGGCGTGTCTTATGTGATGTCACACATTCTAGAGCCTTTCATCTGGACTTTATAAGTACACCAACACTGCTACAGAAAACTCACCAGATTCAAGGATCCCAGAGAAGAAAAGACGACTCTTATGGATACAATGAACTCCCCAATGAACACCACCGAGCTTGCAGCTGCTTCTGCTTCTGGCTGCGAGTCTCCAATCGAGACAGACGTTCAGAAGCAGCTTCGTCTGTTCGTCACCGTGCTGACCGTAAGACTGTTACACAAGTGTAACACTGTGCAGAGCCGTACCAAGGAGCAGTGGGTGGCCCACATGAAGACTCTGGTTAGCCAGACCATGGAGGGGCTCACTGTGACGGGAAACTTCTCTGCAGACAGTAAGGACATCAAGAAGGTGTGCAAGGCCGTGCAGAAAGATCTGCAGAAGAGGTACGGCAGCAAAGGACTGGTGCAGACTGTCATTCTGCAAGAGGACGCAGCCATTGATGCCGACATCGCCCAGTGTTTGCAGACTCACACCAGAGCTTTCATCGCTGAACACGCGAAGGAACGATCTTCTTCTGGTTGGAGGGATTTTTTGGAGCTATTATTCAGATGTTTGCACAAGTCAGTTTTATATGTTATGCAAAAGTTATTGTATCTATTTTTTTATTTCAAACTTGTTTACACATCTGGTGGGAGTCACCATTAACATGCAGACTGCCATTTTGCAAGAGGATGAAGCCATTGACACCAACATCGCCCAGTGTTTGCAGACTCACACCAGAGCTTTCAACGCTGAACGGGGCAAGGAATGATCTTGTTGGAGTTGGAGGGATGTTTCACCATAAAATCTCTCTAAATCTAAAATACAAACATCTCAATCCCCCGCGCAACTACCATGACGCGGCAGTCTGTGGAGGGCGGTCGCCTGATTCAGATAACCTTCCGCAACGATTGCAGGCTGTCTTTGACAGCGGTCATTATGTTTACCAATACCCGGAAAAAAAAAAAAGCAGGATTTCTGGAATTATCCGGAAGAATCACACCCCCGTGTTATATTAGCCTAATACGCCTGTGAGACAGTAATAATTAATAATCCCAGCTGGAAATTATTTTTGTTACGAACAATATATATATATAACTATACAGGGCTCTAAATTAACACCCACCAACCCGCCAAATGGGGGTGAAAATTCATTTTGCCGTGTATTAAAAAAAACCTCACGAGCCAGCTTGGCCGGTGATAAATGAGGCACTTTACCATCTAATTCGCGGGACGCGTGAGCGCAATTTCTATGGGAACCCACACAGCGCGTGCTCTCACTCAGCAGCGTGTGCTCTCACTGCTCAAACAGGCTTCCTCTCCTGGGAAATCCACCGGGCCATCCGCGGCGCGTTGCGTGAGCGTGGCGTATTTGGTCCGTCCTGCACGCGACTTCAGAGCGTTTCAGAAGCGAGCGTTTAGCCTCCCAGACTTTGTTTACTTGCTCAGATTTGGACATTTTCCCGGTGTATGTTTTTCTAAACATGCTTCTGCATGTGTAAATATGCTACGTAGTTAATTAGTTTTGCCTTTTATTTTTATTTTATTTTAAAAATCCACCGGATTCTCTTTGCTTTTTCTGTCTGGCTTCCGCCCGCTTGAGGTGCTCTGGGAAAATTAACGCGTGCTGCTCGCAAGTTTTAATGTTTTTATTTTATTGTTATGTACAAAAAATGGGTCATATTAGACCCTGAATAGTATGTAAGGGTTAAAGAGTAATCTCATAATCTGTCTTTTTAGATTGCAGCTAGGGCTGCACGATATGGCCTATAACCAATATCTCGATATTTTTAAGCTATATCGCGATATACGATATATATCTCGATATTTTTATTTCTCCTGTAAATCACTATGAATGTTAAATTCAACCCTTTGATGCAAAAAAATAACATCAGTATGATGATTCAAGTAGACCCTTCTATTAGATTAGTAACGGCTGTGCAGCGTTTTAGCTGCGTCCTCTGCCCTGCGTCAACTCACACCGGGCGTGTCTTGGCAGCGTAGCGAGCCGGCCGTATTCACGGGAGAATCCTGGACATACACGGGACCCCGCGATAAACTGTGTATAAAGAAAACAACAACAACAAACAGCTGACTTTGCTTCTCCGACATGGAGGAGATTATAAAAAGCATCTGTTGTCATAAATGATTGTGTGTTGTTCCACTTCGACAATCAGTCTCTCATCGTTCATGTTGAGACCCTTTGATCGACTGACTGCTCACCTGGTGCCACCGTTCATGACGTAATGTTGATGTGAAGTTGTGATAAGCTACATGAACTGCATATTGTGTTTTATTTTGAAAGGGAGCGGAAGTTTATTACGTTGATTCTGTGTCAGATTTCCTGTGTGGTGCGATCTGCTCTGTTGAAATTTACGAGGTTTAGCAGCGGCTCGCGTCAAAAATAGAAATGCTACGGAATGCTCGCGTGGGTTCAGAGAGACTCTTCTGAGGCGCTCCGCGACGCGCCCTGCGTGAGTGCTCTCATTGACTAGACTGGCAGCGATCAGCTCCGGTGACCGCGGAGCACCAGGAGTGAGTGACACAGGCAAAACTCCGGAGAATAAAATACATTGTTCTGTATAAATTTGCTTATTAATGTTGCTTAAATAAAGATTTTCTGTATTCAGAAAAACACAGTCATGTCTCATGGAACATTGTTTTACTGTCGTGGTTTGGCACTTTTCACCGTAAAATCTCTCTAAATCTAAAATACAAATCACCTTTGAAGTTGTTTGTCTTTGATATGCCCATAAATGGTAACTAGGGGGCGTGTCTTATGTTTGTCTTTGATATGCCCATAAATGGTAACTAGGGGGCGTGTCTTATGTTTGTCTTTGATATGCCCATACATGGTACCTAGGGGGCGTGTCTTATGTGATGTCACACATTCTAGAGCCTTTCATCTGGACTTTCTCTATAAGTACACCAACACTGCTACAGAAAACTCACCAGATTCAAGGATCCCAGAGAAGAAAAGACGACTCTTATGGATACAATGAACTCCCCGATGAACACCACCGAGCCTGCAGCTGCTTCTGCTTCTGGCTGCGAGTCTCCAATCGAGACAGACGTTCAGAAGCAGCTTCGTCTGTTTGTCACCGTGCTGACCGTAAGACTGTTACACAAGTGTAACACTGTGCAGAGCCGTACCAAGGAGCAGTGGGTGGCCCACATGAAGACTCTGGTTAGCCAGACCATGGAGGGGCTCACTGTGACGGGAAACTTCTCCGCAGACGATAAGGACATCAAGAAGGTGTGCAAGGCCGTGCAGAAAGATCTGCAGAAGAGGTACGGCAGCAAAGGACTGGTGCAGACTGTCATTCTGCAAGAGGACGCAGCCGTTGATGCCGACATCGCCCAGTGTTTGCAGACTCACACCAGAGCTTTCATCGCTGAACAGGGGAAGAAACGATCTTGGTGGAGTTCGAGGGATCTTCTTGATTTTCTTAGGGGTGTTACCTGTATTTTAGTTTTCCTGGGCGTATTTATGTTTTTGGGTTATTTGCTTATGTAGTGTCGTGTATGTATGTAGTGTGTTATGTGTAGTGCTTTGTGAATGTGATTAATGTTGCTTAAATAAAGATTTTCTGTCTTCAGAAAAACACAGTCATGTCTCATGGAACATTGTTTTACTGTCGTGGTTTGGCAGTTTTCACCGTAAAATCTCTCTAAATCTAAAATACAGCTCAAACAGCTCAATCCAGAAAATGATTGACACATGAACTGATAATGAAAATAAGCTTCACTAGTTAGTTGTACGGAGGTCAACGCTTGGCAGTCACGTACTCTACAAAAGTATGTGGACCCTTGAACAAAGTTGGCGTTCACTTGAATTCACCAGGGGGGGATGTTGGGGGGCGTTCCAGCTCATCCCAGTGGTGTTGGACGGGGTGGAGGTCAGTGCTCTCTGCAGAGCAGTTAAGTTTTTAAACCGATGTGTGAGGCCCAGGCATGAAAAAGACACGATCAAAGGCAGCAACTGTGGACAGCAGGTGTCCGCAAACTTTTGGACAATTTTATACCTGCAGGGCTAACGTATTTGATGTTGACTGTTGAGAAACTGACACGCAATATGATCAAAAGTAAAACTTCAACCCGTCGGTCCTTCCTTTC
>NC_040024.1:8926327-8926474 GCF_000972845.2 Larimichthys crocea | reverse complement strand
TTTTCTATCCGAGTCATCGTCTTTCATTCCTCCCTACCATCTCCTTTCTACTCTCTGGCTTTCCATCAGCGCTGATTACAGCTCGCGACCTGATTTTCACCCACCTGTGTGTGTGTGTGCATGTATATGTGTGTTGTTATTTTTCCA